>NC_047117.1:88458095-88758095 GCF_902500255.1 Thalassophryne amazonica | reverse complement strand
CACAAATTCAGTTACGAAAATGTGAATTTAAGCCTGTTCTCTTGTATGTTTTGATTTATATCTACAAGTCTGGGAATGTGAAAATCCAGTCATCATTACTCATTTTTTTCAAATTCAACCAGGTCATAATTTTGAACGTGCTGAGTTAAACAACAGTCGAAGCGGCACATTGAACAGCCTCAGAATTCCACCGACTTGTTTGTGTACTTAACTTTCTGCTCCCGTCAGCATGGAGAAACTCCATTGACTCCATTCTGTCGGGGGCCAGGGTCATTTGCATAACCTATTCCCCTCTCACACTGCCAGTCGCCTCAGTCTCTGTTTACTCTGTGTGACCGGGGCCATGTTGGATCGCTCCACTGCTGCACCGTGTTGATTCCCCTGCCCATGGCTCAGCTTTAATTGCCTTGTTTTTATGCTGGGTCAGGCTGTGTGCTATATTCTGTCCTTAGTAGGCTTCATTGTAACAGTGACCTTTAATTTGCTCTCTCAGTCTCACACACAAACATGCACACACTCACACACTTCTCTCCTGATTTTGTTTTGTATTTCTGCTAACTGAAATGTGCTTCCAAAGGCACTGCAATAAATAAAAGCTTTGTACTAAATAGCATCAGTGCTTTGAGGCCGCAGCCTCGTTCCGCCTTGGAAGCGGTTGTAGTTGCAGAAAGAAATCTACCCAGTAATGCCAGAGATGAGTGATGCTTCCACATGTGGAGCAGGACACATTTACAAAAGACAAGAACCCTGGCAACAGTACAATTTGACATTCCCAGTTGAGTGTTTGTGATGTGGAATTTGTAATCCAAAATTGCAGTTTTAGCACTTTATGCAACAAAATATTTGAACTTATGCACACTTGAAAGAAAATGATTTGTACAACATGGTGATTTTGATCAAAATATGTCAAAAAATGTGGCGCAATTTGGCATAAAATTTGGCCAATTGCTTAAACACATTACTTGGAACTGCCACCCATTTTCTCAAAACCTGAAACACAAATCCAAAAGTTCAAACTACCACAGTCTTCTATCAAAATCACACTATCACCTCAAAATGAGTTATCCTGTGATCAAAACCAAACAATGTGTTCAGTTCAGACACACAGCAAGCAACAGCATATTCACCAGAGAACATGTGTTAGACACTACATCAAATACACAGCATCCAGGGCATGTAGGTAACTGGAAATGTTGATTGTAAATGTATTTAGCAAAAACAAAAAAGTATCTTAGTCAATGAAATATCTACATTCAACAATGTCACAATAATAATAATAATAATAATAGCAATAATAATAAAATGAAATAAAAAGCACATTGAGCGCATCACTGCACAAAGTCACAGAGATTCATTCTCCAAAATTATGTCTTTGTGTGTGGTCTGGCCAGAGGACTACATCCACATTACAGGCAATATTTTCCCTGGGCAGGCAAAGGGAGAAAAAAATCCCCTCTGGTTTGCCGAACCAGCCTTGACAAGACTCCAGTCAAATCATCACAGGCTGGTTCCATTGCCCTGATGTAGGGCTGTCGATCACAGACTTTACACCACCATGCAGAGAAAATTTCCTCGACTGGATTCAGAAAGGGGCTGCAAGGTGGAACAAAAACTTTATGAAGTGCTGGTTATTGGTGAACTGCTCAACAGGACAACACGGTGAACACCCACATTGTCCCAAACTATGACATATCCCATGGGATAGAAAAGCTTTTCAACCTACCATTCCTGGTTCTCAAGACCAGGCACCTAAGTGGCTCTACTCTACTCTTTTCTACTCTCCTATTTTACTCTTCCTTTTTCAATATTTGGATTTACCTTAGTATACTGGCATAGTTCCACCTTAGAATTGGAATATAATATATAAGATATACCTTACTGACTTTTCATATACAGGATGTAGTGCTGCTGATCATGTTGCCTGAATATCATATCCTCTGTCTCTCTGTATGTTTCTGTCCATGATAAATGGATGCAAGTGTGCCACCTGTGCACTCTAAACTGACTTTTATCCTGGCCAATTTGTCTGATCACATCATTTGAAATGTGTGTTCACACATTTGCAACCGAAAAATATCTGCAAGAGTAGAAGGGAAAGTCAACAAGACAGTAGTGATACCAACTATGTTGTACAGCTTAGAGATGGTGGCACTAAGAAAAAGACAGGAGGCAGAGCTCTATGGGAGTGACACGAATGCACAGGATTAGGAATAAACATATAAGAGGGACAAGGTGGGCGGTTTGGAGCCAAAGTCAGAGAGGTGAGACTGAGATGGTTTGGACATGTGCAGAGGAGGGACCGAGGGTATATAGGGAGAAGGATGCTGAGGATGGAGCCATCAGGCAGGAGGAGACGAGGGAGGCCAAAGAGGAGGTTTATGGATGTGCTGAGGGAAGACATGCAGGTGTTTGGTGTGACAGAGGAAGATACAGAGGACAGGGTGAGATGGAAACGATTGATCTGCTGTGGTGACCCCAAACGGGAACAGCCGAAAGAAGAAGAAAGTAAAACATCAATACTGTTGTTTCAGAATATTTATTCAGACAGTGGCAGTCCAAAATGGGTTGATGTGATGCTTCCTGAATGAACAGGTGTGTGTTATGAAGATGTCTTCATTGCCTGATGTAAAACTTGTCATTCAGGCCTGAAAGAAAATCCTTCTTGTGCAGCTGACATATTTTGAGAGTTATGCAGCACTGGCATAGGTAGAAGCTCCACAGTACTCGGTGCCATCTAGTTTAGTGGAGCAGCCAGAGAGATCAAAGGCACAAACATCAAAATACTGGAAGCTTCACGGGGCTGTTTTTCATTGTCTTCCTTGTGTTGGTGTTCCCACTTGCATCTTCTCTTACAACTTGAGTGACCCCATTGAAAAAGTAAAGAGCGAATGCCAAAACTAGTTTTTCACAACTCAAAACAAAATAACAGCAACACCAGCACCTTAGACATTTGACAATTATTTATGCCAATCAACTTTTTTGTGATTCGGCAACATAACGTATGGTTCTGGGTGGCCTAGACACATGATCAAGTGTTAAGAGTCGAAGGTTGTGTGACCAACAGAAAAGTACCACCTGACTTCATATTAGTGTGTATTAATAACATCTACGTAACTTATGAGTTGCCCACAAGAGCCATTTGAAATATCTCCAGTAACAGTGGTTCCAAACCTTTTTTTTTTCTTGGACTCACCACTGCATCCCACACACACACACTTACATCAAATTATATCAAAGAAAGAGTGAGTCCTCTTTGGTTGATCCAAAGGGGGAAAAAAATGGATGATCATTAATGAGTTTTGGCACAGGCGAAAACAGGTAAACGCCCGGGGTGACATTTTTCATGACACATGGGGGCGACACAAGCATAAAAAAAAAAAAAATAATCTACGCCGCAAAGCATCGTATTGTTGTCATTGTCTTCTTCATTTAGATCCATGTTTTGAAGACCATCCTCATGATGTGCAGTGCTTCACTCCTGCAGTCTGTACCAGAGACACTCAATAAATAAAGAAATAAATAAGTAATTAAAAATCTTCCACTTTCATCCTGACAAAATTCTCTTTGAAAAATCTGTCTACCTAATAAACATCACTAGTCATGTAACTACATCCTCCTAAAACACTCATTTTAACCATTTTGACGTATTCACCATCAATTGTCCACAAAAAAAAAAAACACTAAAACAATCACTTTTCCCATTCATTTCAATAGAGGACCTCGAGATGCGTAACCCTACATGATGTCAACAGTGTCCTCATAACTTCATGTTTTTGAGCATTTATCAGCAGCAGGTAAGATCAGGATAAATTTCCCATGTTTATGAATTAATTTCTCAGGGCTTGTGGCACCAAAAATAAAACACAATACATCAATATTACAATACATCAGCATATTCTTTATTTATTTACAATAGCCAGCTCATTTGACATTTCATTTACAGAGGGATATGCACTTTAACTCCAGCTTTCTCAAAATTAAATTACTTTGTCCTTAGCGGACAGCATTTATTTCTTCATGTCTTGTCAGAGTCAGATCAAAACACTTTACACTCAACACTTTATACTCAGCATTTATAATCAACTTTAAATATGGATAAGGAGCAAGGCCTTCTGTCTGCATTCTGCATTAATTTCATCCTAATCTGTACACATTATCTGAAAGCTTGCAGATAGGGACTAAATTGCAAAACAGTGTAGCCAAAAGTTCAAGTGAGTTCTTATAAGCAAATGTAGAGTGAATGATAGGGAACATAACACTTCCAAATTAATTCAAAAGCAAATTCTAAAAACACTGAAAAAAAATAATAACAATAATAAAATAAAATAAAAAAAAACCACAAAAATGCCCACACATGCACCAATTCAACAACAGGTAGTTGCATTGAACATGCCGTAAACTGTAAAACCCTTGCTAACCCAGAAAATGTAACATTTAAATGTATGTAATATTATTTATTTATTCATTTTGCGCCTGTGAACGGGAAAGCAGAAAATGTTTTCCCGTTCACAGGGCAAAAGGAAAGTATTAGATTGGACCTTAAAGTCCTCTAGGCAGAGAGTCTCTCATTTTTGTGTTGTAAGTACTTACATGGTGTTGTGTTGTGAAGCTGTTCAAAGAGTTTATGTATTAGGGCAGTGTTATGTGAATTTGCACCAGACACATTATCAAATGAAAAGCGTCAGGTGGCTGATGCATACCCAGTGCACTCCACACACCAAAATATAAATGTACAAGTGCATATCCATGTCAGTCTGTAATGGTGTTTTTGCACTTCATCTGTACTTCTGTGTGACCTCATTATGAAGTCTCACATACCAATCAAACACAAATATTTAGCTGATCATGATATTACCCCCCTCACACCAGGTAACCAGGAATAAGCCTGAATGCCATCTGAATGGAACTTCAACCTACATTTGGGATGTGTCGAGGTGCAATCAAAAATGTTGCACAGCATTGTGAGAGAAGTCGCAACAGTTGAGCACAGTCGTGCAGCCAGCCCAAATGGAGAGCACATGATCTCTACTGTCGAGGTACGTTTGAGGTGGAAAAATGTCGACTGTCGGTCGAAGTGCAGTCTGATCGCAATCTGACTGCAACCTAAATATTTGAGAAGGCACCCCAACAGCATTCGAAGCAACTGACATGACAGCCCACACTGTGCATGGTCATTCAGTGACAAAGTGACAAAGTGACAAAGTTTTCTTCGGCACACAAAATATTCAAATAGAAAAAAATGAACAATTCCACAAACAAACACAGACAAAACTAGTGAGTCCGAAAGGGTGTGGGCTGAAGCAAAGCTTATTAGCGCCCACCCCTGCTCGTACAAGTCCAACAATTCTTATCAGTCATATTTACATAAATACAAATTCACTACTACATGTCGACACACAGACATACACATCAATATACTATTCACTTATAATTATATTTATATAGTACCAGATCACAAGAAATTCGAATCAAGGCACTTTACGCCAGTAAGGACTAACCTTACCAACCCCCAGAGTGAGCACTAGGCAACTGTGGTGAGGAACAACTCCCTATAAGGAAGAAACCTCAAGCAGACCAGGCTCTTGGGGGTGACCCTCTGCTTGGGCTGTGCCATATATACCTATATACATACTTATATACTTTACAAACATAAATATATACATACATACATATACACAGTCACTTATATACATATACACCTACCCATATCTATATATCTACATACGCATATACATACCCACACATTCAAATATACAATGAGTCCCACTTATAAATTGAACATTCCATATAAATCAAATTATATTTGCTTCTTTATGATACTTAGACATGATGTTCTTTTTGAGTAGTTTCTTAAATCTTACTAAGGTACTACTCATTCTAACCTCTGTTGAACATTTGTTCCATTTCCTCACCCCAACCACAGACACACAAAAACCCTTTACATTTGTTCTTACTGGTGGTTTCATAAAAATTGCACAACCTCTTAAACTATATCTGGATTCCCTCAATCGGAACAGACTCTGGACATGTCTCGGTAAGGCTTGGTTTTTCGCTCGAAATAAAGTTTGAATTGTAATGTAATCGACCAAATCTATGAATTTTAATAAATTTAAAGACACAAATAAAGAATGAGTTGGTTCACGATATTGTTTATTGCAGATGATTCATATGGCTCGTTTTTGCAAAAGGAATATTAGATTGGTATTTGATTTGTAAGTGTTTCCCCATGACTCAACACAATATGTCATATATGGTACCATCAGAGAATGATATAAAGTAAGTAACCCTTCTTGCGGCAGTAGGTCTTTGGCTTTATACAGAATGGCTATAGTTTTTGACAATTTTGATTTCACATAATTTATATGTGGTTTCCAGCTAAGTTTATTATCAATTATAACACCTAAAAATTTATTCTCTGTTACTAACTCAATTTCCTTATTGTTTATAGTTATTTTTTTACATTTGGGTGCCTGTTTATTTCCAAATATAATACATTTAGTTTTCCCAAGGTTGAGTGACAACTTATTAGCGTCAAACCAAACCTTAAATTTTTCCAGTTCTTTCTCCACTATGTCCAGAAGCTGTTCAAGATTTTCACCGCTACAGAACACAGTTGTATCATCCGCAAAAAGGACACATCTCAGTGAACTCGACACCCAACTTATATCATTTATATAGATTATAAACAACAAAGGACCCAGCACTGAGCCCTGCGGCACCCCACATGTGACATCCCTGAGTTCAGAATTTGTATTATTGAATTGAACATACTGAAATCTGCCTTGTAAATAACTAGCTATCCATTCATATGCCAGACCTCTGATTCCATATTTTTGCAGTTTAATTAATAGTATTCCATGGTTAATTGTGTCAAACGCTTTCTGTAAATCAAAAAAAAAAAAAAAAAACACCTATTGTGTATTGTTTATTGTCAATTGCAGTTGCTATACTTTCCACAAAGTCCATCAAAGCATGTGATGTAGTTCGAGACCTTCTGAATCCATATTGTTCTTCACAAATGATGTTATGCTTCAGTAAATAATCATTTAATCTTTTAGCAAATATTTTTTCCAAAATTTTGGAAAATTGTGGCAGGAGTGATATAGGTCTATAATTAGAAAATGTGTGTTTGTCACCAGTTTTAAACAGAGGAATTACTTTGGCTATTTTCATTTGAGAAGGAAATTTACCAGTACTTAGTGACATATTGCAAATATAATTGAACGGTTTTACTATACAATCAATAACTTTTTTTAATAAAGCCATATACAAATTATTAAAATCAGTCGATTTCTTACTTTTTGAACCATGAACCAGATCAAGTATTTCCCTTTCATGAGTACCACCAATGAACATTGAAACAGATTTGTTAAACGTTGAATTATTTACCCAGAAGTTATTAGTTGATGAGTCAATTTTACTGGCAAGATTTTTACCCACATTAACGAAGTATTCATTAAAGTGTTCAGCAATAATCGTGATGTAGTTGTTACTCTGAAAAAATGAAGGATAATCTGTAGTTACTCTATTCTTTTTTACTATTTCATTTAATATGTTCCATGTGTTTTTGATGTTATTTCTATTTTTGACAAGTAACTCATTATAATATATTTTTTTTACTGAGTCTCATGATATTGATTAACTTATTCTTATATGTTTTATACTTACTTTCAGCTTCCTTAGTTCGTAGTTTTATGAAATGTTTATATAGTACGTTTTTCTTTTTACATGCCCTCTGAAGCCCCTTAGTTATCCATGGTTTGTTGCTATACTGATTTCTATATATTTTGTCAACAAATGGACAGTGTTTATTATACAAACTGGAAAAAATGGAAATGAAAGCATCATATGACCTGTCAACATCATCAACAAAAACATCCGACCAATTCTGACTTGATAAATCCTCCCTTAAATTATCAATTGCTTCAGGTGTTACTTTTCTAGTCATGAATTTGGTATTGTTTCGATACTTACAACAACCCTCCAATGCAAAGACTGAGAAAACTGGCAAGTGATCACTGATATCACTGACCAGTAGTCCCCCACTAAGATTACCGGATATAACGTTAGTTAAAATATTGTCAATGAGAGTTGTTGAGTCCATAGTTATTCTGCTAGGATGAATGATGGTTGGAAACAGTCCTAAACAATACAAGGTGTTTATAAATGAGGTAATTTGTGGATGATTGTGAGGGTATAAAAAATCTATATTGAAATCTCCACAGACAAATAAATGCTTATTTCTGTTGATTTTGTTGTACATTCCTAAGATAATGTCTTCAAAGGTGTCAATATTTGTCCCAGGAGCTCTGTAAATACAACTAACAACTATGTTTTTGGAGTTTATAGATGTAATTTCTATGGTAACACATTCCATGATGTTGTCCACTGTAAATGACATGCTGTTAATGAGTTTACAGTTATAATCTGACCTTACAAACAATGCAACGCCTCCGCCCCTTCTCGTCTGCCTATTAACCAGGAACAATTCATAACCATCAAGATATACCAGATCTTTATTATCCTCATTTAACCATGTTTCTGAAATTGCAATAACTGAAAAACGTTTTTTGGATGTTTTCAAACAATCATTAATAGTGGACAGATTACGAGAAAGACTTCTGCTGTTGAAATGTATAATTGAAAAATCTTCATCATTGATTTTATAATTTTTTAATTGTTCTTCTGTAAAATATTTGCACTGTCTCACAATATTCTCACTGAAAAAGGTATCGGGATCATTTTCAGATTCGAAGGGGTGGTTAGCAGAGTTATTATAATTAAATGTATCTAGACAGAGCTCCTGGGCAGAAATAAACGGATCATTATCCTTAGTCATTATGTCTCTCTTGTCTCCGGGTGTAGATGATGTGGATGAGTGGGTTGCTCCAGTCTGCATCATGGTGCTGTGATGTGTTTGAGTCCTCATGCCAATTGTTCATATTTGTCCAGCTCCTCGATGTTCCTTATTGCCATAACCTTTGCTTGTTCTGGTGATCCGTTCAGTTTAATGAATATTTTACAGTTTGAAGTCCATGTGTGCTGGATTTTTCCCTGTTAATTTAAGAAGCGTGCTTTCCTGGCGATGTCGGCATTCCGTTTGGTGAGATGTTCATTGATGAATACGTTTGTCCCTTTCAGTTTTCTTCCTTGTTTTAACAGTGCTGTTTTGTGTTTTCTGTTGATGAATCTCATGATGACGGTTCGTTTATCACCGTCATTTCTCCAGGGCAGAGGGTGGCACGCTTCAATGTTATTTAAATCCATTTCTATACCTTTAGATAGGAGGAAATCAGCAACCTGTTTTTCCACAGAGCTGACCTCCTGTTCACTGGGATCCCCTCCGCTCTCATCTGTTACCGCCCGTGCATAGGACCGTGGTTTGATGTGAAGACCTGTGATGATGACGTCGTTAATTCTGGTGTACTGCTCCAATTCAGCCACTCTATTTTCCAGCTGCACCAGACGCCGGTCTTTCTCAGCGTTCTGGAGCCGTAATGCCTTCACCTCCTCCACCAGATCCATGATTGATTTCTGTTGCTGCTTCACAACAGAAATCTCCTCTGATAGAAAGTCCAGAGATTTTTTAATATCGTCACCTTCCTCCGCTGTCAGAACCTTCTTAGGCCCCATGGTCGGCTTATGGGCAGCTTGACAATCGCCGATGTTAACAGCCTGCGTTGTTTGTCACCGGGATGGATCTGCACTGCGCTGGTGCCGCGCGGCCTCGGTGTTTCCGCGCTGATGGATCCGCGGTGGCTGCACGAGGCCTCGGGGAAGCGGCACTCGTGACGCGCGGCTTTAATGATGCAGCGCACGGCCTCGGTGAATTCACCACGTTGGGCGGGCCTCGGACGTTGTTGCCGTCCAGTCGCGGGACTAAGTTGCCGGTTGAGCTGGTATTCCCACTGTCCGGGTTGGCAAACACCGGCGTGGCAGATGGCAACTACAAACATCACCTCTGAAAACTCAGGTACAAACTTTTTGCAGCTCGCTCTGACGACACGCAGCTCTCTAGTGACGACACGCAGTCATCACCCTCCAGAGACATGACCCTCAGCTGACATGACAGCCCACACTGTGCATGGTCATTCAGCTGACATGACAGCCCACACTCCACATGGTCATTCAGCTGACATGGCAGCTCACAGTGCGGCTTTGTGACGTACTGCCTGCATTGGAGTGCATTTGACTGCGTTGTTACAGCCATGTCAACCATATCATTACAGATACATTATGTAACCCATAAGTGGGGATGTAAATGTATCTGCTAAATCTTGCTTATTATGGCTGTAACAGCCCATTCAGGCACGCTGGCAGCTCTGCGACTCTGAGATGCTTTGCCTCGCAGTGACACACGGTGTTTTCAGTGTGATTGTGCAATGTTCACGTCTGGTGCACATGATTATATTTCCTTTGCGCACCCTGAACAGGATGCACCGGGGTGATGTCCTGCTCATCCTGCCACAACTAGGACATGCTGGCAGGAGTTGATGCGCCTGTCCATGGCAAATTTCCCTCAAATGTGATCAGTCTGTTTCGAATGCTGTTTTGACGCCGTGAGGATATTTAGAAGACAGTCAGAATGCAGTTCGAGGCCACCTTTACTGCCGTTAGAGCTTTTTCCACCTCAAACACACTCAAACATTTGGGTGCATGTGCTCTACACTTGGGTTGGCCATACAAATGAGCCCGGCTGTTTGCACCACGACACATCCCGAATGTGGGTCGAATTTCCATTCAGGCTCATTCTGCCTTTAGTGTGAAGGGGGGGATCAACATTGCGCCCACTGAGTCAAAATTTCATATATTCTTTAGAAATGTTGGTTTCTCAGAATGCTAAAGAAAGAGAATCATGTACTTTATATGTAATTGTATTGCTTTACATCTGTGGAAACATAAAGGACATATGGTAGAATGTATAAAGTATGTATACAACCCCTGGCAAAAATTATGGAATCACCGGCCTCGGAGGATGTTCATTCAGTTGTTTAATTTTGTAGAAAAAAAGCAGATCACAGACATGACACAAAATTAAAGTCATTTCAAATGGCAACTTTCTGGCTTTAAGAAACACTATAAGAAATCAAGAAAAAAAGATTGTGGCAGTCAGTAACGGTTACTTTTTTAGACCAAGCAGAGGAAAAAAATATGGAATCACTCAATTCTGAGGAAAAAATTATGGAATCACCCTGTAAATTTTCATCCCCAAAACTAACACCTGCATCATATCAGATCTGCTCGTTAGTCTGCATCTAAAAAGGAGTGAACACACCTTGGAGAGCTGTTGCACCAAGTGGACTGACATGAATCATGGCTCCAACACAAGAGATGTCAATTGAAACAAAGGAGAGGATTATTAAACTCTTAAAAGAGAGTAAATCATCATGCAATGTTGCAAAAGATGTTGGTTGTTCACAGTCAGCTGTGTCTAAACTCTGGACCAAATACAAACAACATGGGAAGGTTGTTAAAGGCAAACATACTGGTAGACCAAGGAAGACATCAAAGCGTCAAGACAGAAAACTTAAAGCAATATGTCTCAAAAATCAAAAAATATACAACAAAACAAATGAGGAACGAATGGGAGGAAACTGGAGTCAACGTCTGTGACTGAACTGTAAGAAACCGCCTAAAGGAAATGGGATTTACATACAGAAAAGCTAAACGAAAGGCATCATTAACACCTAAACAGAAAAAAACAAGGTTACAATGAGCTAAGGAAAAGCAATCGTGGACTGTGGATGACTGGATGAAAGTCATATTCAGTGATGAATCTCGAATCTGCATTGGGCAAGGTGATGATGCTGGAACTTTTGTTTGGTGCCTTTCCAATGAGATTTATAAAGATGACTGCCTGAAGAGAACATGTAAATTTCC
This sequence comes from Thalassophryne amazonica, assembly GCF_902500255.1. Taxonomy (NCBI): domain Eukaryota; kingdom Metazoa; phylum Chordata; class Actinopteri; order Batrachoidiformes; family Batrachoididae; genus Thalassophryne; species Thalassophryne amazonica. The sequence continues at coordinate 88,746,215 of NC_047117.1, read as the reverse complement.
ACAGTCATTGATGATATGGGGCTGAAAATTTGCAGGATGATTCCATAATTTTTTCCTCAGAATTGAGTGATTCCATATTTTTTTCCTCTGCTTGGTCTAAAAAAGTAACTGTTACTGACTGCCACAATCTTTTTTACTTGATTTCTTATAGTGTTTCTTAAAGCCAGAAAGTTGCCATTTGAAATGACTTTAGTTTTGTGTCATGTCTGTGATCTGCTTTTTTTCTACAAAATTAAACAACTGAATGAACATCCTCCGAGGCCGGTGATTCCGTACTTTTTGCCAGGGGTTGTATATATATATATATATATATATATATATATATATATATATATATATATATATATATATATATGGTAAATGGACTGCATTTATTTAGCGCTTTTCCGTCTGCATCAGATGCTCAAAGCGCTTTACTAATAATGCCTCACATTCACCCTGATGTGAGGGTGCTGCTATACAAGGCACTTACTAGACACCGGGAGCAATAGGGGATTAAAGGCCTTAGTGAGGCTGGGATTTGAACAGAGGATCTTCTGGTCTCAAGCCCAACACCTTAACCACTAGAATATATATATATATATATATATATATATATATATATATATATATATATATATACAGTAGTATTCAGAATAATAGTAGTGCAATGTGACTAAAAAGATTAATCCAGGTTTTGAGCCTATTTCTTATTGTTACATGGGAAACAAGGTACCAGTAGATTCAGTAGATTCTCACAAATCCAACAAGACCAAGCATTCATGATATGCACACTCTTAAGGCTATGAAATTGGGCTATTAGTAAAAAAAAGTAGAAAAGGGCGTGTTCACAATAATAGTAGCATCTGCTGTTGGATGCTACAAACTCAAAACTATTATGTTCAAACCGCTTTTTAGCAATCCTGTGAAACACTAAATTAGTATTTAGTTGTATAACCACAGTTTTTCATGATTTCTTCACATCTGTGAGGCATTAATTTTGTTGGTTTGGAACCAAGATTTTGTTCGTTTACTAGTGTGCCTGGGGTCATTGTCTTGTTGAAACACACGTTTCAAGGGCATGTCCTCTTCAGCATAAGGCAACATGACCTCTTCAAGTATTTTGACATATACAAACTGATCCATGATACCTGGTATGCGATATATAGGCCCAACACCATAGTAGGAGAAACATACCCATATCATGATGCTTGCACCACCATGCTTCACTGTCTTCACTGTGAACTGTGGCTTGAATTCAGAGTTTGGGGGTCATCTCGCAAACTGTCAACGGCCCTTGGACCCAAAAAGAACAGTTTTACCCTCATCAGTCCACAAAATATTCCTCCATTTCTCTTTAGGCCAGTTGATGTGTTCTTTGGCAAATTGTAACCTCTTCTGCACATGTCTTTTATTTAACAGAGGGACTTTGTGGGGGATTCTTGCAAATAAATTAGGTTCACACAGGCGTCTTCTAACTGTCACAGCACTTAAAGGTAACTCCAGACTGTCTTTGATCATCTGGGAGCTGATCACTGGGTGAGCCTTTGCCATTCTGGTTATTCTTCTGTCCATTTTGATGGTTGTTTTCCGTTTTCTTCCACGCGTCTCTGTTTTTTTGTCCATTTTAAATCATTGGAGATCATTGTAGATGAACAGCCTATAATTTTTTGCACCTGCGTATAAGTTTTCCCCTCTCCAATCAACTTTTTAATCAAACTACGCTGTTCTTCTGAACAATGTCTTGAACGTCCCATTTTTTCTCAGGCTTTCAAAGAGAAAATCATGTTCAACAGGTGCTGGCTTCATCCTTAAATAGGGGACACCTGATTCACACCTGTTTGTTCCACAAAACTGACAAACTCACTTACTGAATGCCACACTCCTATTATTGTGAACACCCCCTTTTCTACTTTTTTTTACTAATAGCCCAATTTCATAGCCTTAAGAGTGTGCATATCATGAATGCTTGGTCTTGTTGGATTTGTGAGAATCTATTGAATCTACTGGTACATTGTTTCCCATGTAACAATAAGAAATATACTCAAAACCTGGATTAATCTTTTTAGTCACATAGCACTACTATTATTCTGAACACTACTGTATATGGTAAAAGGGGTGGGTGTATATTTGCTTTTGCTTCTGCCTACACCCTTTCAGCAACATGTGTGACTGTAAAATCCTTTCTTTTTGATAAGGAGTTTTGTGTGCTGAATTTGTGCACTGAATAAATCATTCATTCATTCATAGTTTGTCTCCAGTGATGGTTGCATCCTTTGAAATGTAGATTTATGTATGTAAATGGTCTTTAAATGAGACTGCCAAAACAATATCCCCATGTATGCTATCATGTGCATGCATAATAAAGGATCTTGTGATTGGAGTTGTTGATAAGGCAGAACTGAAATGCCCTTTTCTGAGCATCTGTGAGAGTCTGGTGGTGATGAATCAGCTCATGAATGCTGTTGCACACTGAGTCAACTGACTTCCGCTCATAAACCACTAAGTCGTGGATATAAAAAATAGAGACAATCAGCAGTGTGAAACTCACACTGCACACTGACCGTACTGTTGGAAGACAGAGGCATGCTGTTCAAATTCCCTGTGTTAAGCATCAGGGATCTGTTCATTTAGGTAAGTCAAGATGGTTTGCAAATATTTAAAGATTCCTCTGCAGCTTTGATGTCAGATAAAACCTAATTCTGTGCAGCTTTTCAGAGAGTTGGATTACGTTGCATCATTGCTGTGTAAATGGATTGGAGAGTTGTCTTATCTGAGCCTATAATGGAGCGAAACATAAACGTGTTTAGTTTAGAGAGGACAGGACGATGAAAATACGGCTGTATGTGCAGGCAACATGTATCTGTTTACAGCCGGAGAGGAGTTTATGTCGAAGATAAAGAAGAAAGGAGCATGAATAATGGATGAAGTGAGGATGGAACAGCAGATAGATGCAGGGTGGAAGGAAAGACTAACAAACTTTCAGGACACAGCAATTGTAAATAAACAGACAAGAGCTTTTACCCAAACATCAAACACAGCTGGGGCCATATGTATTTGGACACTGGTAGAGTTTCTGTTATTTTCACTGTTTGTCATAATATTTTCAACATAATTTCTATATTGTGGGACAGTAACCAGTGACCCAAAGGGAGGACTGGATGTCCTTGGAGCTGCGTCTTTTCTTAGGATCCTTGGGTACTGCTGGAATGGCTTTGGTTCAAATTAACAATTGTTTGGGGAGATGATTACTTTGGATGGTAACTGGACTTTGTCGGTTGCTGGGTCAGCACTGAGGCACATGTCCACTGAAACATGCTCCAGAAAGTCGGCCACATGACTGTCATGTTGTGGCTGATGTTTCCTGACAATCTAAGTTAGGTTGGATTTGGGAAAATGCATGGTTGCTGTTTCAATTGCCTTGGGTTCCCTTGGCCAAGTAGTCCACCTTATCTGAGTCTTCCTACGTAACCACTTGTTTGCCACAAATTCATTTCACCAGGGCCCTCTAGACTTGAACTTTCATTCCTCACCCAGTGCCTTCACAACTCCATCTTTTAGTTTTTTTTTCTTTTTTTTTCCAGGCATAACTACACCTCATAAGATGAGCTCATTAATGTGAATGATAACTGGATCTCTCAACATTTTTACGGTGGAGTAGCACTTTATTAAAAGGAAAACATGTGACTCAAAGACCAGAGTTTGGAAAAAGACTTGTCAGAGGCTCTTGCCTGTATTTCAGATTGTCTTTTTTAACTATATATATATATATATATATATATATATATATATATATATATATATATTTTTTTTTTTTTTTTTGTGTAGTTGTGGTTGGTGACGTCAACAGGCAAGCATCTCTTCAATCACAGCTACTGTTGTCAATGCTACAATCAAAATATGCTGTTGTGTGCAAACCAAACTCACAAGTTGCTCCCTGAAGTCCAGGACAATGCATTTTCATATTATAACCTTTTCTGAAGCACTGCAACAATTGAATTTGGTGTTTCCAAAAAAAAGCTGTTGAATGAAGTACTGGGTGCAAATGTCAGTACAGTGACCAGGAATCGAGCCCTGCCCTGCCACAACAGATGGTGGAGGTTGAGAGTCGCAGGGGAAGAGACTGATAGTAGGTGATGCTGGAAATAGACAGACTCTTCAGCCCCAAAACAACCAGGTCCAAGGATTTATTTGTTTTTTCTTCAGTGCAGCAGAATGAAATCACTCATAAAATATAAGAAATCAAATATATATATTTTTTTTTTTAAATGACCAAAAAAAAGGAATGATGGATGATAACTTTGTTGACTAAATAGTGATTTCCCATTCTACTGCATTTACTTTTGGGCACAATGTCATTACTATAGCAACTGATATGTAAGATAAAAAAGATAAGATAAAATTAACTTTATTCATCCCAAAGGAAATTATCAAGTCGAGAGTGAACAATGTTTTTTTTTTTTTTTTTTACAATAACTACAACAAATTTACTCTGAACAATTAAATAACTCTGAATCGATATGTTCGTTATGTATTCATTCTGCAGAAGGAAGATGAATTATACACTCTGATTGCCACAAGTAGGAAAGAGCTCCTGTGGTGTTCTGTGGTGCACCTCATTGGTCTTAGTCTGTGGCTGAAGGTGCTCTGGTGGGTGGTGGTGTCCAGGATGCTGAGCAGCTTCCTCAGCATTCTTCTTTCTGACGCCTACACCACGGACTTCAGCTCAACCCCCAGGACAGAGCCAGCTCTCCTGATGAGCTTGCTGAGTCTGTTGATGTCAGCTGCCTTCAGCCTGCTGCCTCAGCACACTGCAGCTAGAAGATGATGCTGGAGCCCACTGAGTGATAAAACATCTGCAACATATTTTTGTAGACATTGAAAGATCTGAAGTTACTTCATAGTGATGTTAGGGCCACAGGTGTGTAGTCATTAAGTTTGGCATGAGATTTTCCATTACTCAAGAAAAACCATCTGGCTCAGGTTCAAGTTGAATATGTGCTGGAAAATCCCACACAGCTGGATAGCACATCCTGTCAGCACTCTGGGGCTGAGGCCATCAGGACACGCAGCCTTCATGGACACAGGGGACTAAATACTCTTCTCAGATCCTCAGCAGTGATGGTAATGGGAGGCAATGAGGTGAATGGTGGTGTAGTGGAGGGGGAGCAATGAGAGTAACTGGCGGAAGGTTGGGCAGAGGCCATGTTGTCAAACCTGTTGAAGAACAGGTTTGACAACATGGCCTCCAACATGGTCTCCTTCCATCATCTTGTCCACCTTCTTACCATGATCAGTGATGGTTCTCATCCCACTCCACAACTCCCTCATGTTGTTCTGCTGAAAACATCCACAAAGACTGTCTTCGCCCTCCTGTGAACACCTGGTGATCACAGTTTGCTGTCAGACTGCAGGAAAAATAGGATTGTCACAATGACAAACAGTTCAGATCTGGTCACATCAATCAAACAATGAGATCAGATTTAAAACAGTTATGCAATAAATCCAGTTTGAACTGGCATCTTGACACAAACCCACCTCTCTAACCTCTAGATCATCACCTCCCACAGTGACCTGGAGAAACTATCTGAGCACTCACTCCTTGAATGGCATACTATTGGCAGATGGCATTATTGCCTCCGACACAGGCCACTTGAGGGCGATAAATGCACATTGGCTTCATTTTTATGCAGCTGTTTTGCACATTATTATTATTTTTATTATTATTATGTACGACAGCTAGAACACTCGAAGCACACTCAGTAAATGCTGAGGAATAGTGAAGTGCTTGTAATTAAACCAATACTTTTACAACTAGTGCACTGTTTTTAGTTTTTTTTTTTTTTTTTTTGTATATATTTTTTGGTTCTTTGCTTTGTTTAACTTCCAAAAATACAATTTTGATCTAAAAAAGTAATGATTTACTTTTTCAATTTTTTGGGCTTCTCGACTGACATTATTTCATTCTTCCAAAAGGAGAGAAATGACAAAACAGATGAAGGGGAAATATTTCTGAAGTCCCTGGATACATCCTATTTAAATGTTCTCTAATCTGTGCTGAAAATACAAAAAGTCTTCAGAAAGTTCAACGCCGGTGTCCAAACTAATGTGTCTATTTATCTTCTTTCATAACTCAGACTGACCTTGCCAATTGTACTTCCAGGATCTTTTCATTCTTCAGTATATTTGATTTTTGGCATCATTAATGCAACTATTCATAAGTTATTTATCCCCAGCTTAAACAGTGCACCCCAACCACACAACTGTCATCCAGTTCCTCCAGACTAAAGAATGTTTGCTCCTGCAGAGACTGATTCATAGCTGACTGCTGGGTACTTTGTCAACCCCATAATCATCTGTGATTGGTATTTGATGGTAGTAAAGAATACTACAGATGCTTCCTTGTTACAACATCATGGCTTCTTTGAATTCACACACATGCAAACACAAGGCTTAATTTACAACTTTTGAATTTCTGATTGTGCTTTGCTTTTTTTTTTTCTTTTTTATTTATTTTTTGTGCATATGCAAGGATCCAAAGGCATAATTTCAGCTGTTTAAACAGACTTAAAATGCACATCATTCTGATATTTTCTGCAAATGAGAAAATATTTACTCTGACATACACAAACTGAATGCATGAAGAATGTGGCTCATATCTCACACTGACACAAACAACAGCCATGTCACAGAATGAGTATTAACCCCTCCACTAAGAGGGGACAGAAACCACACACCCAGAGGATAATGGATTAGTGTAGATTTAAGAAGATTCCACTGTTTAAGCCCACGCGCTGGGCTCTCTCTCTGTGTGTGTGTGTGTAACTTGTTTAGACTACAAATTTCCCCATATATGGAAAACATATCTATAGTATCTGTCCCTTGCATCAGAATCAGAATAACCTTTATTTGCCAAGTATCTACAAGAATACAAAGAATTTCACTCTGGTTTGAACTGTACTCTGTACGGCATGCATAAATAAACACTAAGCACAAAATAATTCACAGTGCAACTGTTTGATAATTTAGCTGCAGACCGCTGATCCACATAATTTGCCTCCTTGTAATTTTGCAAAGTATTTAAAATACACAGTAAAAATCACCAGTGTTAAATTAACACTAACAGTGTTAAATTAACAATTTTTACACTGTGATTTTGCTGTGTACATGTGCTGAAAAGTGTTCACATAGTTTAATTTTAACTTTACTTAACCAGGTTAGTCCCATTGATATCGAGATCTCTTTTGCAAGGGAGACCTGGAAAATTAGAAAGTTTCCAATTCACCTAACTGGCATGTTTTTAAATGAGGGATAAACCCACGCAAACACAGGGAGAACATGCAAACTCCCCACAGAAAGGCCACAGGTGGGAATCGATCCCATGACCTTCTTGCTATAATGCAACAGTGTGGACCACTAAACCACCATGCTACCGTAGTAAGTCTCTGGGTCACAGGAAAAAAAAAAAAAAAAAAAAATCTTGCTGTTGGACTTCGACTGATCAATTCCTTCTGCTCAAGAAAGAGAAGTTTTTTTTTTTTTTTTTTGGAATAAGCTTTATGAATGGAAATTCAATCTGGTTCAGTAAATGAGACACTTTGTGCAGTTGAGCACGGACTGCTTTAAGAAGTGCTTCAGGCTATGAACACTTGGAGATCTCAGCCCTGGAATGTCAGTCTGCATGAGTCTGTGCCCTCACTAAATGCAAGCTATTTAGGATTTTAATACCAGATCAATAATGCATGTAGTGAATATTACTTTAGTGCAAAGTGGAAAATCCAATTATATTCTCCTTAACATAATTTCTTTCCACTTGTGCATTTCCCCCTGCAATTTGTGCTCTTTGTACACTGAATACTATATTTTCTAAGAAAGTGAGAGTTGAGCTATTTTTCAAATAAGCTCAACTTTCAGGGAAAAGGATGTTTCATGGTTCCAGCCACAGTAACTCATCTGTTTCTGGTGGCCTTTATGTGGTTCCCTCCAACTGAACCATCTCTTTTGTGGTTTCTTCTCCTGATCCTTCTCAGTCATGATGGGTCACATGATCATGGGTTGCTGCATCATTGATAAAGGGTAGGAGCACAGCTCTCGACCCCGTGACAGAGACATAGACAAAGTCACCACCAAGTTCACTGTCAGGACTTGGGAGTTGCAGTGCGAAAATCTGAGCGACTTAACAGTGACCACCTCTTCTAACATGCTAGCACAATCATTACAAGCAACCAGTGGGTATCTGCAAAATTGCAATATACTTCATGTCTTACTTGGCAAACTTGCAATTGCTTAGGGCCCCTTCACACATAGTGCAAAGTTTAGTCAAATATGGCGAAACAGTGCGAAACAGTTCGAATTAACGCACCACGAAACATCGCACCGATGGGCAGGTGTGCACGATCCTGGGGCAAGAGTTCGTGCACGAGATGGTGTCTTTCGAGCAGGAACACAGTGCGAGGTGCACCACACTGCGCCGCTTATGTGGAATAAATAAAAAAATAAAAGCCAGCTGGTACCTGTGGAACCACATCATACTGCTTATGTGGAGAACAAAAACAAAAACAAAAACAAAAAAAAAACATCCCACCCATGGGACACGAACCTGCGCCTTCCAAAAACTCTGATTACCAGTCAGAAACTTTACCACTGAGCTACGGAGGTGTCCTTTGAAAGCTGTGGGGAAACTGCCTCATATCAGGAAGGACATGGAAGCGGAGCAGAAGTCACCATTAGGCGCCCGGGGAGATTATAAATAGCAAAACTGAAACTGAAATTCAGGTGCTTTTCGTGGTGGACCACACAAAAAAATGTGAGACTGGGCTGTGGGGGTGTGTGGAAGGGGTCCTGTGTGTGTGTGTGTGTGTGTGGGAGGGGGGGTAGGGTTGTGCGTGCCATACACACAACCCTACACTTGACTTTCACAGATGTGTGTGTGTGTGTTGTGTCCAAAATGATTAACTGCACATTAACAACACGATCGCTGCAGTTGAGCCCGAAATAAGCTGCAGCGTCACCAAACATCAAGCTCCTCCCATTCTGCGCTTTTCTTTGATTTTGTCTATTGTAGCAAAACTATTTCCCAGCTGCCTCGGGCCCCTTTAAGCAAACAGTAGAGAAAACACAGACACAGTACATCTGATGCAGCACTCCTTCCCTTCCTGACAGTCTCAGTGACCTGACCATCTGTGACTGAGAATTGCAGTCTTTAACTAAACCCCCGTCACTCTGGTCTCTGCAGTGTGCGCGTGCGTGTGTGTGTGTTTGAGTGTGTTTCTGTGCTCGGGGCTGGGTGGAGCGTGAGGGTAAGCTCCACTCAAAGCTGTCGTAAACACCACTAATGCAATACTAAACTTGGGGAATCTCGTAAGGAGGTGCGCGGGTATTTTTGCTGGTGTTTGTGCGGCGTGCACGTGGCTGACTAATCCCTCATAAACCTACATTTTATCGCTTAGCACACCATTAGCTCAGCTGTGGCATTCTGCCTGGAGATGTCAAAACAGAGGGACTACAAGAGTCTGCTGTTTCTTTGTTGCTGTGTACAATCCACATTTCCCTGGGCCTGGGGAGAGATGAAAAGAATTGTCCTTCTCAGCTGGAAAACAATGTAATATTAACAGCAACGAGCTAGTTTTTGAGGGGTTTATGTAGCTGTAACTGTGAAACAAGATGTAAAATTAGACACTTTGAACTGCTGCATTGGGACACAGCTCCCCCTCACCCCCACTCCAGTTAAAGCTGACTTGTCAGCTTTTTTAAAAAGCAGTCATGGTAATTATTTTTGAAATGTTTACTTATTTCATAGGCAGTTAAACTCATTTTGATACTCTCCAGGGTGCCGGGGCTTTCACATAGCTTTGTTGAAACTGTGTGTTCTCCGTTACATATCTTGTGCATGCTGATTTGTGAAGTTTAATGGTCAGATCACAGCCCCATTATCTCAACAAGTGGCTGGAACGGCACCCCATCCTCCAACGGTCAAAGCCAAAAAGCGTCATGTGATCTTTAAACTTGCCACGTGCTGTCAAATGGCGATATCCATGATGAGATCCAACACTGGAGCAAGTGTGCAGGAACTGTCTTCAGCTGGCTTCACCCCTGTGTTTTCAACAACAGAGACTTTTGACATAAGACAAAAATCCTCATCTTCAAAGCTGTTGTCATGCCAACCCTGCTGTACAGATGTCAAACCTGAAGCACCGACCTCTGACAGCTGAAGACCCTTGAGTGATTCCACAAACACTGCCCGAGAAGTATCCTGTGCATCAGGTGGGAAGACTAGCCTACCAACATCAGCATCCTGGTTGAACCAGCTTCATTGGGTGAGTCACACCAGGAATGATGACAGCCCACCTCTGAAGCAGATCATCTATTCCCAGCTGAGTGAAGGAAAACGGTCCAGAGGAGGGCAGAAGAAACATGACAATGACCTCCTGAAGCACAACCTCAAGAGCTGCTCCATCAACTGGTACACCTGGGAATAACAAGGGGGACCAAGTAAGATGCAAGTAATGAGAGTGGAAGTCTTTGGAAAAATGTCGATGAACAAGCTGGAAGAAGATGGCAGACTCTTCCCGCAGTAAACACGTGCAGCATCTCTCAGAAACAGTGTGCATTAAGACTGGGCATGTTCGGTCATCTCCACACCCACGATCAATCAATCAAGAGACAGTCTTCCTTACCACCAAGGGATCGCCATGACCATGAGTTGCCATATATAGTGAGCAAACCTATTTTGTACCCAACTAATATATTTGTTAGCGCTGATTACTTAATCATCACGTTGAACGTGACTTTAATTGTAGTGATCTCAAGTGGGAGATCCAGACTCTAAACCTGTGAAAAGCCCTCCACATTTGCAAAGTCATGACATGTATGGTGTGTATGAATAACGTTGAGATCGCAGTCATGCTTCCCAAGCACTGAAAACCCTGATGCCTGATAACTTCATATGATGGAATCACCTTAAAGTGTTCTCCTCAAGTTTTTGTCTATGTCATCATCAAGCATCCACCACACTACAACAGTTGTAGTTCTTTAATGGAAACCAACCAGGCAGAAACTATCTATACAGTAGTAGTGTTCAGAATAATAGTAGTGCTATGTGACTAAAAAGATTAATCCAGGTTTTGGTATATTTCTTATTGTTACATGGGAAACAAGATACCAGTAGATTCAGTAGATTCTCACAAATCCAACAAGACCAAGCATCCATGATATGCACACTCTTAAGGCTATGAAATTGGGCTATTAGTAAAAAAATGTAGAAAAGGGGGTGTTCACAATAATAGTAGCATCTGCTGCTGATGCAACAAACTCAAAACTATTATGTTCAAACTGCTTTTTTAGCAATCCTGTGAATCACTAAACTAGTATTTAGTTGTATAACCACATTTTTTCATGATTTCTTCACATCTGCGAGGCATTAATTTTGTTGGTTTTGGAACCAAGATTTTGCTCATTTACTAGTGTGCTTGGGGTCATTGTCTTGTTGAAACACCCATTTCAAGGGCATGTCCTCTTCATCATAAGGCAACATGACCTCTTCAAGTATTTTGACATACCCAAACTGATCCATGATACCTGGTATGCAATATATAGACCCAACACCATAGTAGGAGAAACATGCCCATATCATGATGCTTGCACCACCATGCTTCACTGTCTTCACTGTGAACTGTGGCTTGAATTCAGAGTTTGGGGGTCATCTCACAAACTGTCTGTGGCCCTTGGACCCAAAAAGAACAATTTTACTCTCATCAGACCACAAAATATTCCCCCATTTCTCTTTAGGCCAGTTGATGTGTTCTTTGGCAAATTGTAACCTCTTCTGCACATGTCTTTTATTTAACAGAGGGACTTTGCAGGTGATTCTTGCTTCACACAGGTGTTTTCTAACTGTCACAGCACTTACAGGTAACTCCAGTCTGTCTTTGATCATCCTGGAGCTGATCAGTGGGTGAGCCTTTGCCATTCTGGTTATTCTTCTATCCATTTTGATGGTTGTTTTCCTTTTTCTTCCACACGTCTCTGTTTTTTTTTTTTGTCCATTTTAAAGCATTGGACATTATTGTAGATGAACCGCCTATAATTTTTGGCACCTGCGTATAAGTTTTCCCCTGTCCAATCAACTTTTTAATCAAACTACGCTGTTCTTCTGAACAATGTCCTGAACGTCCCATTTTCCTCAGGCTTTCAAAGAGAAAAGCATGTTCAACAGGTGCTGGCTTCATCCTTACATAGGGGACACCTGATTCACACCTATTTGTTCCACAAAATTGACAAAGTCACTGACTGAATGCCACACTACTATTATTGTGAACACCCCTTTTTTACTTTTTTTTTTTACTAATAGCCTAATAGACTAATTTCATAGCCTTAAGAGTGTGCATATCATGAATGCTTGGTCTTGTTGGATTTGTGAGAATCTACTGAATCTATTGGTACCTTGTTTCCCATGTAACAATAAGAAATATACTCAAAACCTGGATTAATCTTTTTAGTCACACAGCACTACTATTATGCTGAACACTACTGTACCTCTCAAAAGTAGCTCTCTTTCTGTCTTCAGGGTGTTGCAATGTCAGCGGTTGCTGTAATGCATCTAGTGTGTTGGTGTAGATGGAGGTGTGCTATTTCAGCCTTCACCACTGGTAGTATTACTGCTGCAGCAATGCAAAAGTGAAAAAGAGAAAAAAAGTGTAAAAGTCTCTTTTTGCCCTGTCATTTCCTCTCCAGCATCACTCCTATGTTGTATCGCCACAAAAACCTACATGGGTTGGTGGCACATCAACTGAGTGTCTTGCGACGTCAGACTTTCTACAAATATGTGTCATCATGCCAGTAAGAAATTATTCAAGTACTTTGCAGTGACTCTGATGTCCATCCTTGCAGGTAGTGAGTCCACACAGTGGGACATCCATATACTTATTTCAGGTTGAGCCTGATCAGGCTCGATGGAAGGAGATATGTCCCAGAAAACTCTTATGACAGACCTAGCTCCAGAGAGAGGCCATCATTTGAGTCTGCAAGGCTGAACATTTTTTTTTTGCTGATCCCCAGTTAGCTTTCAAATCATACTTAGAAAGAATTCGTGTACCTTTGGGTTTTGTTCATGAGTTAGAGAAAAGTGCAGTGGGATTTTGACAGGTGGGTTGGGGCCATGTCAGCAATAATGAGGGTGGTGCTTTAGGCTGTCATGGTGAAGAGAAAGCTGAGTCAGAAGGAATTACACTATTTATCAGTTAGTTGATGTTCCAACCCTCACCTATGGTTGTGAACTTTAGACAATGGCCAAAAGAGACAGGCTGCAGAAACAAGTGGTCAAAATGATTTTCTCTTCACAGGGTGGCAGGATTTCCCCTGAGGTAAAAAAGTGAGTAGCTGTGACATCTGGAAGGAGCTCAGACTAGAAGCACAATTGCTTTGTGGTGTTGGCATTTGATTAGGACACAATCCTCTGGAAGTTCTCCAGACATGCTCAAATGGAAGGAGATGTTATGGTAGGACTTCTGACTTTGGAATCCTCCAAGAGGTGTTGGAGCATGTGGTTTGGAAGAGGGACGTCTGAATTACCTTTTATAAACTGCTGCCACTGTGACGACAGCTTGCTTAGGTAGTTGTCGGACAACGGACAAATGAATCTTGTCCATTTACTGGAGTTTGAGTTGTGCCAAATTGACAAACAAGTGCAATTTTTGTATAAATGTTGCAGATAATTTCAAAATTATAACACCAAACACCTGGGGACATGTGGTTTCAATGTTTTGTTAGTTGCCATTTTTGTAGCATGAACCCATCTGTTTCTGAAAGAGATTTGATAGAATACTATACATTTTCCTTGAGGATGAAACACGTCTCTCAAACAAATGCACTTTCCTTGTGTGCGGCTCTCTGCAGAATCAGCGGCAGCAGACAGGGCTGTGAGAGTCTGCAGAGTGGCATCAGTGACAGAGAGCGATCTCCTGGGGGGGTTGAGCTGGGAAGCTCGGTGACACTGCGACAGGGTCTGATCTACACACTACTGGCATCCATGAATATGTGCACGAATGCGCATGACCTCAGCTGTCATGATCTGTCTTAGAATTTGTTTGTGTCAGACTTGGTGCACGTGTCGATGAGTGTGTAGCTTATGTGTTTTTATATGTTTGTGTATTATAAAATGCATCAGTTGTCATCAGCAGAACCTGGCTCCATAAGATGCCTGCAAGTTAGATATCTCAGTGTTTGCTTTACGGTGAAGAGAGCATACTTACTTTTTTGGTATAGTGAGTTCTCTTGCCATTGAGACAAAATCCAAAATTGTGTCTGTTTGATGTTTGGTAGAATTGTTAAAAAAAGAAAAAACAACATCTTTAGACCCTGGCCTCAAGTACATACCAATACATTTTCAATACAATATAAAATAGCTTGTTATTGTCATTGTACATATTCATAGAAACAACAAAATTTGTCCTCTACATTTAACCATCCTAATTACATTTAGACACAATCCAGCCACTAGGAGCAGTGGGCAGCCACAGTCCAGCACTCAGGGACAAACTCCAGATGTGGAGACACAGCCTGGGTCAGGGACAGAGAAAGGAACAGACCCTAAACATGCAGAGTTTTGATTGTAGGAGGAAGTCAGAGTGTCTGGAGGAAACCCACACAGACACGGGGAGAACATGCAAACTCCACACAGGTAGAGTGGGAAGCGATTCCACAACCTTCTTGCTGTTGAAGGATCACTGCTAACCACTAATCCACCATGCCGGACTACTTTGAGTTTAAACGATTCGGTTTTTTTTGGTTTTTTTTTTTCTTATTGCCTTGCTACTAGTATCCACTCTTGTGTCCTATTTCAACCAAATCTCACGCACGTTCATGATGGCACCATGAAAAGTGAAGTAATCTATTAGTTTTTGATACCATCACGAACTGCACCACATTTTCACGGCAGTATCACAAATTCATTTCATGACAGTATCACGAAATGCTGGGTTGATGCGGGGGAGGCATCACTGGGGATTATGGTTAGGGTTAGGAGCAGGAGTAGGGTTGGAAATAATAAAATTAAAAAAAGCGTGTCACAAAAATGTGACTCATTTCATGACGAGAGCACAAATAAAGCATGAGACTGGCTGTCCATTTCAATTTATTGACCCTGTATTGAGAAAATTACTTTGCAGCAGCCACAAAAGACTCTTAATAAAAATTTAAAATAAAATTATTATAAACTGTTACCACAAATTTGAGAAACCACTCCTGACATCAAAATGAAAAAAAAAAACAAACAAAAACATTATATTTATTTCATATCAAGTCATATCAGTTTTCTTTTGTGTTTTCTGTTCTGTCTTCATAGCAGATGGCCATCTCATTGAGTCTGATCTACTTGAGGTCTCTTCCTGCACAGTAAAATCACCAGTGTTAGTTTTAAACTGGTGATTTTACTGTGTGAAGGTCCCACACCTTCCATTGGTGCCACTATGCTTGCTTATTACATGGTAAGGTAATGTTGGGATTTTGATGCAGATGTTTGCATGAAGGGCCAAGGCGGTGCAGGTCGTCCCGGGTGCTGATCACAATTTTTCAATTTCAATTTATTTTCATTTATATAGCGCCAAATCACAACAGAGTTGCCTCAACGCGCTTCACACAGGTAAGGTCTAACCTTACCAACCCCCAGAGCAACAGTGGTAAGGAAAAACTCCCTCTGAGGAAGAAACCTCAAGCAGACCAGACTCAAAGGGGTGACCCTCTGCTTGGGCCATGCTACAAACATAAATTACAGAACAATTCACAGAACAATTCACGGACAAATATAGAAGAAATGCTATTGGCGCACAGGACAGGAGGATCGCCAACACAAGTACAACTCCCATCTCTGGATGGAGCTGCACCTTAAACAGAGAAAAAAAAACAGAATCAGGCATAAGAAAGACAAAAAATACTGTATAATTTGCCAGCATTAATCAACAAGAAAAACAGAGAAATACTAAGGTGATCGCCGGCCACTAGCCCTAAACTTCACTTAAAGACCCAGAATTTAGGTAAAGTTGAGGCCGCAGCCCGCTCCAATTACTAATAAATGAATTAAAAGAGTAAAAAGCGTTAAACAAAACTGTACCAGTATGCTAGCCATATGAAAGGGAAAAGAAGTGCATCTTAAGTCTGGACTTTAAAATCTCCACAGAATCTGACTGTTTTATTGACACAGGGAGATCATTCAACAGAACAGGGGCACAATAAGAGAAAGCTCTGTGACCCGCAGACTTCTTATTCACCTTAGGGACACAAAGTAGTCCTGCACCCTGAGAACATAAAGCCCAGGCCGGTACGTAAGGTTTAATGAGGTCAGCTAGGTAGGGAGGTGCCAGTCCATGAATAATTGTATAGGTTAGTAGCAGAACCTTAAAATCTGATCTCACTGCGACAGGAAGCCAGTGAAGGGATGACAAAATGGGTGTAATGTGGTCGAACTTTCTGCTTTATGTCAAAAGTCTGGCTGCAGCATTTTGAACCAATTGGAGAGCCCTAATGCTAGACTGCGGTAAACCAGAAAATAGAACATTGCAGTAGTCCAATCTAGAAGAGATAAATGCACGGATCAGGGTCTCAGCATCAGCCATAGACAGGATGGGACGAATCTTCGCTATATTTTGCAGATGGAAGAAAGCAGTCCTAGTAATATTTCTAATGTGAAGGCCAAAGGACAACGAAGGATCAAAAATTACCCCAAGGTTCCTCACTTTGTCAGTGTGATATATGACACACGAGCCGAGGCTGAGCGTTAACTGGTCAAATTGATGCCGATGTCTCACTGGACCAAGAACCATCATTTCAGTCTCATTAGAGTTTAAAAGTAGGAAGTTTCTAGACCTCAGCAGATGATTTCATAGATAATGTGTATTTTAAGATGAGAGGAGGGGCACATAAGTAAAAGCACCAGTGGCACTGAGTTACAAGGCAAACCTGCACCGTGATGATGTTTATTCATTGTAGTCAATGAAGACCTTGTTTTTTTTTCTTTTGTTTTTTTCAGTTGCCTTTCTGAGTCTGTGAGGGGCTTATCAGTCTGATCCTTGCATTGAAACACTTGTCACAGACTGTGCACTTGAGGCTGAGTTGTGTTTGGGCAGCAGGTTTGTCTCTCTTGCCTTGCGCGCTGCCTGCTTGCTGACAGCTGAGGTGTTGCAGCAATGTTTGGCAGACCTGGCGCCTTGGCTGATCAGTTTGTGCCATCAATGCCAGTCAGAGAGGCTGCATGTTCCCAGCTTTACATTGGGATATCTTTAGCTCTTTAGTGTTGCTTTGAGGCTATCCTTAGAGTGCAGTTTTGGGTGTACTCACCCTTCATTGCACAATTTTGCCAAGCCCTTATTTGGTGCGGTATAAATAAACTTAATTGGATTAATATGAATAAATGTATTGTCAGTCATTGACCAGGGGACTGATTTATTTTCCGTGTTTCAAAGGGTCTTTGAGCCAAAATCCAAACCCTAAAATTGTTCTGTTTCAAGATGAAAGATACATTATATGTTTGTTGCCATTGCTAACTGCACTTCTGTACAGTCATGAATTTAATATCATTCCTTTGATGATGGGCAGTGTACATAAGTAATAATCAAAAAGAAATTGTTTCAATAGTGTGGAGGGATGGCTCAAGGGTCATTATAGAGGAAGAATCAAAATGCTTTCTTTCTGCATGTTATATCTTTCTCAGTAGTTATACATCTGCTGCACAAGGACCTTGAGATCCAAAATTAAACCTCCTCTGTGTTTTGGCAACGATAATAATGGTAATAACACTTGTCAGTTATTGCTGGCAGAGGTATGCGCTCTCCAAACACAACGTGTAGTTTCACGATTAAACCCTGAATCCTCCACCTCTATTATTTCAGTGTCAGTGATGCCATTCAAAAACATGGGACAAAAACAAATAAAGACAAATGGAAATATGGAAACTGCTTCGTGGATAATTAAGTATTTGTCATTTTACAGTAATTTCATTGTGACAAACTCAAATAAGTTGGCAACATTTAATAGAGTGACTGATTGTTCACTAACAAAATCAATTCAAAAATGCATCATTACAATTTGTTTTCTTGTGCACAGACTGCGACTCCCATTGGAAACAGAAATAGCATATGAAGCTTGGGTGTGTTGGCCTATTTTCAAAACAAAAAGCAATTTCATCAGTTTGCAAAATGCAAAAGTCTAAATACTGCATGTATTGTCAAAAAGATAAAAAAAAAAAACAAAAAAAAAAAAACAAACTCTGCTTCATCACAACCCACAAGTCAGTCTGCTGAAGATAGCAAAGACACTCCATTCAGGTGAGGTGAGGTTAAAGAAAGAAAAATGTAATGTTTTTCACTAAACAAAGGAAGAAATGAAAATCAAACAGAACTGATTCACATTGTCACATATTCATTTAATTTGATCTTGACACAAGGTGGTTGTGTTCAAATTTGTTTTTATTTTCTCTGTTTGACTTTGCTGTCACAGTGAAATCAGCCAGCATCTTTTATATTTGTCCCTTTGTTTATTATTTGTACTTTAAGTTCTCATGTTTATTTCAGGCTGAGTGTCTAAATGAGGTGAACACTTCCAACCCCTAAATTTAGAAATGTCTCTGTCGCCACAATTTGATTTACCATTTGGCCTAATGCAGTTCGTCTTCATTTTTATGCTAAAAAGACGAAAATAGACTCATGTCTGCAGCTTGCAATTAATCTAAAAACAAAGACAAAAAAAAAAAAAAATCACAATGGCTGAAGTCATACATTTGTGCAAAAACAAACATGGGACACAAGAACGAACATAAATCTTTAATTAAGAGATCATGGTTCTTAACATGAGGGGAGGTGATGGTCTAGTGGTTAAGCGTTGTGCTTGAGACCAGCGGATCATCAGTTCAAATCCCAGCCTGACTGGAAAATCTCTAAGGGCCCTTGGGCAAGGTCCTTAATCCCCTAGTTTATTAATGTACAGTTCAGGTTGAGAAATGTGACAATGGACCACAACTGGTATATTGGTGTTTGAATGCATCTAATACATTAGCCCTACTAATTCAAAATGATATTACAAATGCTTAAAAAAATCATTGAAGCAGACCATCCATAATGCACATTGTATTTCCTGTAAGCTAAGTTCCTTCTCCTACTTCCTTTTTCATTTGGGGTCACCAAAGCTGATCCAAGATTTCTTGCATGGTTTGGGGCAAACATGAGCTTTCTTTTTCTGTAGAGGGTTGAAAGGCTATACTTTAAACCTGGAACAAAACAGTGCACACAGCAACACAGGTATGATTTCTTTTTTATACCCAAACTGTCATTTTAACACCCAAAATCATTGTTTCTCAATCCTAGCACTCAGGACCCAAAATACTGTGTACTTTCAATTTCTCCCTGCTCTACCTGTGCGTAATGAGCCATATCAGGTGCATTGTTGATTGTTGACTGGTTGCACACACCTGAATGAGCTGATCTGATGTGGTCTGTGAAGATCAGGGACAAATGGACTTTGGGTCCTAAGGATCAGGGTTGAGAAAAACTGCTCAAAATCATTATGCTAAATAAGGGACATAACTGTAAGTTGATTTTTGTCTGTCAGCCCACCTTATTTTCTCCAAATGTTAATTTCTCAAATGAATAAACAGTTGAGACCTTGCCGCACATTTGAGCAACTTTTGTCACCATCTAGCGGGTATGAGCATTTCGGGACGTCTGTACATTTCCTACTTGAAACCCAGAATTCATAAAAAAAAAAAAAAAAAAAGCTTTAATAAATGTCAGAAATGCATGATTTTTTTTGGCAGGTAGATCTTTCAGTGTATAAAAATTTACATTTTGAGAGTTTTACAGTTTTTGAGTTTTAGAATGCAGCTGTATGGACAGATGGCATGTGTCAGTCTCTGTCCATGTGTGCATAACGTCTGGAGTTGCCTTGACAACAGCAGGCTGTAAGGGAGGGCAGATAAGATAAGAGGGGAGCCAAATGCTTCACCAAGGCTCTTGAAATCCTTCTGCAGGAAAAACAAGTGGGGCGTTTTGACTAGGTATGAGTGAGTACACCACTATCTGTATCTGTTCAACCATCTAAATGATCTGTATCTGTACTCAGATTGGTTGGGCCCAAACATGAAGTGGGCGTGGTTTAACTGGAAATGGGTGAGTCTTAAATCCGTACATTATTTTAAGCTTGAACTTGATATGGCTTGATTAGAAGTTGCTATATTTATTGTTTATTTGAAAACAGAACAGAACAAGTTTTTTATGAACTCAGAACATCAATATTCTTAAGTGTATGAACGAATATTTTTAAAACAGCCTCAGAATTGAGTTTCAATGTTTTTGATTACAATAGTAAAGAAATAAGTTTTTTATAAACTCAGAACATGAATATTCTTAAGTGTATGAATGAGTAACAGAATAGCCTCAGAATTGACATTCAGTGTAGTAGGAAATTATGAACTAAGTATGCATGAACAAGAGTTGTCATACTCAACGGTTTTCAATATTATTATTATTATTATTTTATATGATAAAACTGTGATTTTTTCAATTATTTATTTATTTTTTCTACCTAACATTCTTGGCATTTTTTTCCACAAAAAGTTAACCAATGTTGATTATGGTGTCTGTTAGTGTGTCTCTGTGTGCGTGTGTATGTGACTGAGTGAGATGGAGAGAGAGAGGTTGTTCTAAGACTGTTTATTTTTTTAATGATCTGTGTGAACTTGTTGATTCATGCAAAGATCCAGTCATGGCAAACAGGGAAATAATATGTCAGCCTTGTTCACGGTATTCTTCTCAAAAGCACCGCATTCAGTACGCGCAAAGTTTTCCAACTGACTTCATATCACCAGCCAAACTAAAAACCAAAAGAGGTGAATTGAAGAAAACCTAAGGAATACTGAAGACAGCAACATGAGGTAAAATCAAGCCAAGCACAGAGAGATAGATCCTGCAGAGACCAGAGGCTGCAGAGAAGTGTCTGCGTAGGAAGGGTCGGGCGCTTTAAGTGACTGGCCAATCACAGATTGTGAAGACAGTCAGTTAGCCAGTCAGGTTTTTTCTTCACCACAAGCACAGATATTGACGAGTTTTACTCGGATCATGCTTGTGCTCATCAAAAATGCTTGATCTGTACATGATGCTCGTCTGAAACGAGTATCCGGCTCAACCCTAGTTTTGGCCTTCAGTAGCTGATAAGGCTACCATGTTTTGAGTTAGGCAAAGAGACACAGAAATTCCATTTGCAGCTCCCCTGACCGTCAAAATCCAATTCATGAAGATTCCCTGGTCTCCAACATCTTCCTTTGCAAGGCAGATATTTGCTCCAAGATGTTTTCCAACGTGCGTTTGAGTTCAAATGTTACACAGTCTGAGATTGTACCACCTTGTCCACTTCATTAATCATGACGGCCAGATGTGGGATTGTGGTTCTGGTAGCAGCTGTCTTGCCAATTTTCTGGTAGGACAGGGCAGCGCATAATCCAATCAGCACCAGCACTTCTGCCATAAAAGCAAATAAGAATAAATCTTCAATGTCTTCCACGGAGAGTGGTGCCAAGCACAAAATGCGCCACTTCTCCCAGGCAGCGAGAACAAAGCCCGTAGGATAGGTTCCATCCGGGCACACAGGGTCCACCAGCCCTGATTTCCTTGTTGAAAAAATGGTGTCAATAGCATTGAGAGACCAGCTGATTAATTCCATGGTTATTCCAAATATAGCTTGAAGAATTCACAGTCTGGTGAAGTTGGGACTTTTGGGGTTGGAGCAGAGATAGAAAGATAGAGAAAAAACACAGAAGGAGAGGAGAGAGGGGGAGATGCGACCACCCTCGCCAGAGGGCATACTGCTTGTATTTTTTCATAATTGATGTAAATAAAGTCAAAGACACATTCAGTGGCAGCTTTACCATCAGAGAGCCTTATCCACAACTACCACAAAAGACTCCAAGCTGTCATTGATGTTAAAGGGGGGCAAGACACGGTATTAAGAACAGGAGGATGTAAACTTTTGATCAGAGTCATTTGGGCACTTTCTGTTGTCATTGTGATTTTACAAGAGTAAACACAGTTGTTTGACAATAAATGGCTTCACCCAACCACTAACCATGAGTGAAAGAAATGTTTTTGTGTTATCTTTCATAGTCTCTGAAAAATGGCCAAAAAGAAAAAAAAAATACTGGTATATGTAAACTTTTGAGCACAACTGTATTTTAACGTGATTTCATATCAAAGCACAGGCTGTTATGCACGTTCAGTTTGTACTGTCATCAAACTACATTTTTCTTTTTAAGTGTAGACCTCATGAACATTTTACACCAGGTGCAAAGTAGAGCCTGATATCATGAATCGTATGTCCGTCTCTTCATATTTTCTTATTATAAAACAACAACAAAATATAATATATTAATGGAAAATTGTCAGGTCTTTCAGCAGCCTGGGGGTGGAGGTTATATGATCATTGTTCTTCCACATTACATTTTGTAACATTCAGCTTTGCTGAATCTACCACATGACTGCACTGTCACAAATCACTTACCAGTCATACCATTCTAGCTTAAACACCGGAAAATTTAAAAAAAGAAGAAAACACATGCACGATGTTATCTATTCCATGCACTGAAAAATGTATGCCAGCAATATCGCAGTTTAATAATGATTTGGAACAAGAAATTGATCTGCATGGTCCTTTAAGCAGGTGCTCGACTTTGTTCTGTTTGTCTGTAAAACCAGACAATCAGCATTCCTCTCAGAGTCAAAGGAGAATAAAACAGGGTGTGCTGCGGTCTGTGCCCTCATGGTCAGAGCCATGAATGAGTCCTTCTGATGAGATGCTGTGGAGAATAAGCAGATTAACTTCCCTCATTGTTAATAATCCAAGGTCGGCACAAGTTGTACAAACGGTGCACATCTCTCCACCATGGCCTCGCCTCTGGTGACTACTGAGGCCAGCTGGCCATCTTCCTGCTTACAAAATCCATACATGTGTGAACGTAGCAGAACCAGCTGATTGATTCTTGCATCACATCCATTTGGCAAAAGTAAAAGGTCACCATTACTGAGACATAAAAACATTCAGTGTGGGATGTTGTGACATTCAGCGCTAAAAGAAATGGGGCTGATTTAAAGCCAAAAAGAGAAACCAAAATGTCAATGTGACTCACAAATGTAACATCTGATTCTATTACAGGATTTAGATTTTAGAATCCGCTGCAGTTCAAAGCTAAGACCATGTATCTGTGAGCTTTTCTACAGTGGATTAATATTCTTAAATCCTCAAAGCTTAAGGAATAACTTATTGTCGATGCTGAAAAAGCTGGTGTGCACGTTTCTGGCTCAGGGAAGCCGAGGAAGCCACAATTGGCCCAATCTTCATTCCTGCAAATCCGAAGTATTGGTTGGTTGGTTCAGACATTCATTCTTTTTCTCTAACCACTTACTCCAATCAAGGAGTCTATACCAGCAGACGTAGGGCATGAGGCAAAATACACACTGCACAGGATGCCAGTCTGTGATAGAGCCACATATAGACATGCTTATCTGAGGCCAAATTAAAGTTCCCAATCCATCTAACCTGCATGTCTTTAGGAGCAAACTCCACATAGAAGAGACTAGGTGGGAGGTGATCCCATGACCTTTTTGCTGTGAGGCAACAGCACAAACCACGAAGCCACCATACTACCCTCCTTCGTTGGTGACAGATGATTGACATTTGGAGCAGACCAGTCAAAGGTTATCTTGATTAAATGACAATCAAAGTCTTATAGCGCAGTATTATGCACATGGACATGGACAGGGTATGCACGGCCCCGCCAATGATTTTCACTACATTCTATGCAACCACAGCTAAGGAGCTGCATTGACTTTAGACTGATGGGAAACATCATGTTATCGAGACTTTTAGCCTTTGTGCAAACCCTTGTTAATTAAGACTGACCGGTCTGTTGTGCTCTGAGCTCATATCTGCAGTCGACTCTGCAAGAAAGAACAAGAGAAATGAGTCTGGGTGAAGCTGGAGTGAGTCGTGCTTGAAATTAAGATATTTTGGTGCCCAAAATATTAAATAACAAGAAAAAAATAGTATGTAGTGGCTGAGTGGATCCTTGTCATTTGATTGGTGCTTTGCATGTCAGGAGACATGGATTATTCGTCCCATTTGTGTTGCACTGCATTTAGCGTGCAAATTTGGTTCCATTTACTGTGCGACTTTGGTTCCATACATTTTTTACAATGGCACGCTGCAAACCCCGCCCACACACATACTAATGGGTGTGGCATTTAGCTGAACATAGGGGAGTTTGTTTGGCTGATGGACGACGATTCGAATGACGATTTGAATGAGCTGCTTCATTAAACATTCGTACAATTTAACTCATAAACATTCATTATTTGTATATTGAGCAAATTCAAAAAACAAAACAAAAACACAAAACAGTCCGATCTTTGCAATAACTATTCTCCAGCAAAAATGGCAACACTAATTCTTCAAACAATACCTAGATTTGGAAGCCACATCAAACAGTTCCAGCACCGAGTACTGGCTACTGCACACAAGTGGGACCAGTAGAATATAAATGTCACAAGAGCTGTGTTGAATTGAGAAAAAAAAAACCCAGCATCATTATACAAACGGTTACATTATACAATTCAAACGGTGTTTAAACTCTGTGTCAATGAGCACAGATGACACTCTGCGGTGTTTTTAACAAACACACTATTTCAGGACATGTTGAAGAAAGAAGGTGGCAGAATTTTTCTGTGTAGGCTCTCAGTTGTCCAAGTGGTTTCCATAGTTGAGAAGCTTGACTCTTTGACTGGACTGGGTTGCTTGACGTGAGGACGTTTCGCTTCAAATCACAAGCTTCAAATCACAGGCTTCTGGTTTATTCTTCTCTACAAGAGTCAAGACAGAAGTCAGACTACCAGAGCAAGAATTTTAGCTGAGGAAGCTTCTGTGATTTGAAGCGAAACGTCCTCACGTCAAGCAACCCAGTCCAGTCGAAGATTCAAGCTTCTCTACTAAGGTGGCAGAATGTGAAATAATATCTTGCCAAAATTAAACAAGTTTAAAAGAAATAAAAGACAAATATCTTTAATCAGTGTTGAAGTACAGACAAGTGCCGGGACATCTCTGTCCTGTGCTATCTAATGGTCAAGTCCTTTTGTGACATCAGAGCGCCACTGAAAAGTTCAGATCCTTTGAGGACTATCCCGAGAACAGCACAGTCCAGACTTTACAGACTGATTTCAGCGTGATATTAAGTAATAAATACTAAAGCCATTACTCTGATGTTAATATAGACAAACGGTAGGAAAAACCAAAAGGGTCTTTGTCTTTAATCATCAGAAAAATGGGTGTTTATAAGCATTTAGAAGCTTTTGCTTCTGCCTACACCCTTTCAGCTATATTTCATATAAAAGAAAAAAAAAGGAATCATCGGATAAAATATTTAATCAGAAATGGCAGGCAGCACTGTGGCTTAGTGGGTAGCACTGTTGCCTCACAGCAAGACAATCATGGGGTTGATTCCCACCTGTGGCCTTTCTGTGTGGAGTTTGGATGTTCTTCCCATGTTTTTGTGGGTTCCCTCCAGCTGCTCTGACTTCCTCCAAAATCCAAAAGACATGCAGATTCAGTGGATTGGAAGCTTTCAATTGTCTGTAGGTATGTGTGCGGGTGTGTATGTGTTTTTTTGTCTTATTGTGACCTTGCGACAGACTGGTGTCGTGTCCAGGGTGTACCCTGGCCGATGCCCTATGACAACTGAGATAGGCTCCAGCCCCCTGTTACTTATAATTGGATTAAATGGTTGAAGATGAGTGAGTCATTTGAGTTTTAGTGCTGCCTAAGTTAAGATATTTGTGTTTGATCATAACAACAAAAAATGCTCCTGTTAGAGGACACCACACCAGCTCATCCATCTCTATCTCACCCTCTCCTCTCTGTCATACCAAACACCTGCATGTCCTCCCTCAGCATGCCCATAAAACTCTTCTTTGGCCTGATTCTTTTCCTCCTACCTGGTGGTTCCATCTTCAGCATCACTCTCCACATATACCCTGGGCCCCTCCTCTGCTCATGTCCAAACCATCTCAGACTCAGCTCTCTGCCTTTGTCTCAAAACCATCCTACCTGTGCTGTCCATCTGATATGATCCATTATGATCCCATTCATCTTCGTAACTCTCAAAGAAAATTGCAACATCTTCAGCTCTGCCACCTGTGTTTTTGTTAGTGCCACCGTCTGTAAGATGTACAACATAGCTAGTCTTACTACTATCTGGTAGACTTTCCCTTTCTTCAGTGCCAAATCATTCCTGCCAGTTTTGTTCACCCACTCCACCCTACCTGCACTCTCTTCTTCATTCTCGACCACACGCTCCATTACTTTGGACAGTTGACTCCAAGCAGTATTGAAACTCATCTGTGTTACCCACTTGTACTCTTTGTAACCTTTGTTCCACTGGGTTTCCTCTCATTCCCACACATACTCTGTGTTACACCTACTGACTTTCATTCCCCTTCTTTCCAGAGCATATCTTCGCCTCTCCAGGCTCATTTTAACCTGTTCTCTACTCTCCTGGCAGATCACAGCATCATCTGCAAACATCATAGTCCACCTGTCAACCTGTGCAGCACCACTGCAAACAAGAAAGAGCTCATGATTTGCACAAAATGTTGTTATCACAGATGTACAATCTGTTAGTTCTACACATAGTGGTGTGTCAACAATGATTGATGAAAGGAAAAGGAAAGGCATAAACTATAAAACAGCAATTTATAACTGAAAATATGATTGCTACTGACTTTTACAAAATTTCTCTATAGGATTTAATGAGGTCCATCAGCAGAGCGAGTGCTGTGTCTGATAAATTGGGTCATCGTTGTAAGACAGGTTGAGCTTGTGAAGAAATTACCCTGAGGACGAACAAACACAGCTGCTGCAGAGAGAAGATTCAAGACCAAACAGACTTAGCAGTGGGTGAAGTGTACGGAAAGTCGCGATCACTTCGGCATCTGAAGTTGAGATTGTTATGTGTCGACGCGGGTTGAGGAGCGGACCTGCGTCAGACAGAACCCAGCGCTAAAAATAACCAGAAAGCGGTTCCAACAACAGAAACAATTTATTTTTCACCTGTGCATAATAATGTGTACAAAACTGAAACAACGTCCTTCTGGTGGAGTGACTGTTGGCACGCTCTTAAGCGCCCAAAAGGATAGAAGCCCGGCGTTCCTGGACCCACTACCATCAGACAAACACCCCCCAGGTGGACACGACAAACTGACTCTCTGTGAAGCAAAGAAGAGGTGAGGTAAGTCAGCAGTTACAACAATATCTTTCAAAAGACACACGCTATCAGCAACACATTCAGGTCTGTATTTTTTAACTTTATGCAAATGAGCAGCTTCTCACAACAAGTGGAGGATCACTTATCCTGCACGCCACAGCAGTGAGAAGCAAACTGCACAATTCTCATCACAATTCCAGTATACTGCGTAACAAAACACCAAGTTACTATCAACAATTAGTCAAACACTTAATCACCTTTAATGTGTGCTGACAGCATGTGTTCCTCACCCTTCCTTGCTTCACGGGCTCGATGTGTCAAACCCAGGCGCGGTCCTCAGCGTCTCACAAACGGACATCACAAGGTCGAGTTCCCGGCAGTTCTGCTTGAATCACACATGGCTTAAATGCAGAACGCCATCCAATTATCTGCTTCAGCTGAAAGTCTTTAAGGTTGCATGTGAGCACCAGTCACAGGTGCTACACATGATGTTGATGAGGGTGAGGATTCTTCAGCCAGCACCTTCTCCACAGACAAATCAGTTTCCATGCCACCTGAAGAGCAAAGAAAAGAAAAGAACACCAAAACATCCAGCCACACCCCCCACACACAACAGAGATATTTGTTATATATATATATATATATATATATATATATATAATTTTTTTTAAGAACAATATCACTGTAGCACGAAATAGAAAACAGCAAGTCTTGTTTTTATTCACCTCTAATCTGACAAGCATATTGACACATTTCATGTAAAATTGCACCTTGATATAAATTAACATTGTATGTTGTAATGAAACAGAACATAGTTAGCTTTGAGTCGACTCATGGTTTTGTAACTAACAAGCTGACATTTGACCTCAATGGCCTTGACCTTCACAAATGATTGGCCTCTGGCTGACTTTGTCAGGGTGATTTTGGATTCCACCTGTGTGTGCTACATTTTGTCCAAATCAAGATGGGCATCAAGATCCTTGACTTTTGTCAAAAATAATTTTTCAAGGCCAATTATGAGGTCAAGCTTTATTCTCATCCTAAAGCTGGTAAAAATGTGAGAAGTCAGCAAACAGACAGACATACATGACCTTGGCCTCAATGATCAACCTTTGGCAAAGCTGGGGGGGGGGGGGGGTGTTGGAATGAAAAATCTAAATTCTGACCTTTGACCCAATTACCTTGGTCTTTGCCAAAACAGGGCAAGTCTGATCTGTTTTACAAGGGAGACCCTGTACTGTGGTAATAATAATAATAATAATAATAATAATAATAATAACAGCATAGTACTTTTCTTCATATTTGAAACTTCTGTTTCCACAAAAAAAAAGGATAAATCACAGGAGACAATGGTCAGAATTCTATGGCCCTTGTCTGTCCTCGTCCAACTTCTTTCTCTCAAGAATGAATGTAACTCTTCAGTTGTCATTATGCAAATTCCACAAACTGTGCGCTGTATAACAGTAATAAGAGGGGGTTTTAATAAATTATATAAACAACACATATTGCATGAGTGCTTTATTTTCTGTGCAACAAATTGTTATTTATGTTGATAACTGGTGTTTTCGTCAAAGAAAATAATTTGTTGCCATTAAGAATGTTGTGCAATGGCAGCATGCACGGTTTTTCTGTATGGTTTGGGCCGGGTTCAGGCTGAGTTCCACATTCTGTTTCAGTTAAGAGCTCAGTCAGCACAGCCATGCACGCAATGACATTCATGAGTCTCAATACAGCACAAGTGAAACTTGTACACAGTTTGGCTCTTAGGTTACCTGCGGAAGAAGTTTGATGTGATGTTACAAAGTCATTATCTTGCATGGCAGTGAAGCAGCAAAGCAGGGTATTGTTTACAGTAGTGTGTGTGTGTGTGTGTGTGTGTGTGTGTGTGTGTGTGTGTGTGTGTGTGTGTGTGTGTGTGTGTGTAAAAACAAACTCAAAAACCTATGCACAATTTCCTTCAAAGTTGGTCGAATATTACTTAACTGGTTTTAAAGTAGTTTGGTCAAAGGTCAAGGTAAACAAACACACTATATTCAATTCAATTTAATTTATTCAATTTATATAGCACAAAATTACAACACAGTTGCCTCAAGGCGCTTCACACAAAACAAATTAGAAAACAAAATGAAAAGAATTAAAAGATTAAAAAATGACATTAAAAGAGTAAAAAAAAAATACATAAAAAGCATAGTAACACAATATGCCAATATGCAAAGTCTCTACAGAATCTGACTGCTTTATTGATGCAGGGAGATCATTCCACATGACAGGGGCATGACAAGAAAAAGCTCTAAGACCCACTCTAGGGACAGGAGGATGCAGGGTTTTTTGATGTTATATATATATATATATATATATATATATATATATATATATATATGTGGTTACACGTGGTCTGCGGTTGTGAGGCTGGTTGGATGTACTGCCAAATTCTCTGAAACGCCTTTGGAGACGGCTTATGGTAGAGAAATGAACATTCAATACATGAGCAACAGCTCTGGTTGACATTCCTGCTGTCAGCATGCCAATTGCATGCTCCCTCAAATCTTGCGACATCTGTGACATTGTGCTGTGTGATAAAACTGCACCTTTCAGAGTGGCCTTTTATTGTGGGCAGTCTAAGGCACACCTGTGCACTAATCATGGTGTCTAATCAGCATCTTGATATGGCACACCTGTGAGGTGGGATGGATTATCTCAGCAAAGGAGAAGTGCTCACTATCACAGATTTAGACTGGTTTGTGAACAATATTTGAGGGAAATGGTGATATTGTGTATGTGGAAAAAGTTTTCGATCTTTGAGTTCATCTCATACAAAATGGGAGCAAAACCAAAAGTGTTGCGTTTATATTTTTGTTGAGTGTAAATAATCATAACAGTTGTTGTCTTCTACCAAGCTGCTTGACTGTTGTCCTGTAGTCCATCCCTGCCTTGTGCAGGTCTACAGTTTTGTCCCTGGTGTCCTTAGACACCTCTTTAGTCTTGGCTATGGTGGACAGGTTGGAGTGTGATTGACTGAGTGTGTGAACAGGTGTCTTTTATACAGGTAACAAGTTCAAACAGGTGCAATTAATACAGGTAAAGAGTGCA
Source organism: Thalassophryne amazonica (assembly GCF_902500255.1). Classification (NCBI taxonomy): domain Eukaryota; kingdom Metazoa; phylum Chordata; class Actinopteri; order Batrachoidiformes; family Batrachoididae; genus Thalassophryne; species Thalassophryne amazonica. Next base: position 88,715,863 of record NC_047117.1, on the reverse strand, counting down.
GAATAAGAGGGCTTCTTAAAGAAAAAATGAACAGGTCTGTGTGAGCCAGAATTCTTGCTGGTTGGTAGGTGTTCAACATATAACAGTAACATACAGCAGTAACATATAAATAAATTATTAAAAAAATCATACGTTGTGATTTCCGGATTTTTTTTTTCTTTTTTTTCTTTTTTTTTAGATTATGTCTCTCACAGTGGACATGCACCTAAGATGAAAATTCCAGACCCCTCTATGATTTCTAAGTGGGAGAACTTGAAAAACCACAGGGTGTTCAAATACTTATTTTCCTCAGTGTATCTATCTATAGATAGGTAGGTGTGTGTGTGTGTGTGTGTGTGTGTGTTTAGGAAAATGTGGTTGATCAGGATGAAAAGGTCATCAATTATGATCAAAACTCAGGACAATCAAAGGTGATTGCAAAATTAATATTGCACAAAGGTTTATTGGAACTTATAGTTAATTTAACAATTTCCAACTTTTGTCGTTCAAACTTGCTGAACGTTTCACTGTCATCTACTGATGGAGCGCCAGGGTTTGCTTTACAGCCCCCCCATGTACTGCTGCATAGTTTAAGCTCAACCCATTTTCATTCTTCTTTCTGTTTGGGCAGTTGAACGTGTGCACGCGCAGCCATCTCCTTTCAACAGCTGCTCGTGAATAAACATTGTTTAGCTCCTATAGCACCAAGGGGCCTGAACTCCCATTGCATCCACTCACACATGTATGCACACCCCCACATGCAGGTATCAGCTTCATAGTGGCTGAATATTTCTCTGGATGCACACATCATACATTAGACTTGAACACGGTTTGTTTATGTCGTGATCCATCACAGACGGAGTAACCCTGAAAGATCATTCCATAATCGGTAAAATGGTCAATCCATGTTCAACAGCATGAATATGCAACAATGAAAACTTAATATTATGGAAGCTCACACCTTAGTATGTGCACACTTTGATAAATAAATTGGCCCACGTGTGCAAAAATTGCACTGGCACTGGGGTCGAGGATACACTTTGTTCTCCTGTCGGAACAGATGGCCTTCGCTCTGGAGGGATGATCACAGGGAGGATGGAGGTCAAGAACCAGTAAGAGAGGGAGGGAGGGAAGGAGAGGAAAAGCTAGAAGAAATGACCAGCGTGCCCTGATGGCAGGAAGGAAGATGTAAGGAGGTTTGAAATGAGGGCTGATATTTTGAAAATAAAAGGGCAAGATCACAGGCGAGGCTGGAAGATTCTCAGCCAGATAGGACAGATGAACAAAGAGCAAGGGAGCAGAAAAAGTGGAATACTGATCAAATTACGTGAGTGCTGCAGCAAGGAAGGGATGGAGCAAACTGTATAAGAAGGATGGAGGGATTAGGGAGGTGAAGAAAGAGGGATGATGTCCTGTGAGATAAAGTGTGCAACGAGTGAGAGAGAGAGGATGAAGAGAAGGTTAAGATTCAGGACAGAGTGAGATATGTGGGGGCTAAAGGGAAATAATGTTTGGTGATGAAGGGAGAAGCAATATGATGAAAAGATGGTGAAAGAAGATATGCTGGATATTTATTGATAAATCAATCAATTTCTTTTTGTGAAGGACCTTAATGTGGAGGTCAAGTGAGACATGAAATGATGGATGCAGAAGAAACAGTTTCATAATAAAGAAAGGGATAAACAGACAAATGCCATAAGGTAAGAATGCCAAAGAAAGAAGAAGATGAAAGTATGCCCCAATGGCATAATGCCCATTGGGGCATTATGCCAGGATTCCGTAGCATGACCACGACTGGATAATAGTCTCAGACTCCCCTTGCATAGGACACCAGTCCACCACAGGATCCTCCCACAGCCAAGGCTGGTACCCTCTTACAGACAGAGATAAAAGGAAAACTGGAGGAAGATCTGGATCACCACCAAAATCAAGGGTTTGATAAACGTCACACACTAATGTCGCAACTTCATTTTTTGAATTTGTTTGCAATTGAAAACCAATCACGCTGGATGCTTTAAAACATGCACACAGACAAGCAGTTTCCTTATATAACCCAAGCAAGAGATTGATTAAATTTTAAACTGTTTGTCACATGATGCTGCATTTTCCATGACCTACTCCATGCTCCATTTAGCTGTAAGTGGGAATGATGTAAACTGTAAGTGTCCCGGAGTGATCGAAGACCATGAAACCAGTCTTGACTGTCAATGAGCACATAGTCTCCACTAACCCACCGCTAACCCACCATGCCCACTGCAAATGGTAAGCTTATCACTGACAAGAGATGCTCTGCAAAAGACTTTAAAAAAGTGCAGTTCAGTGATTGTGAGTGTTGACCTTTTGATCTCAGTATCAATAGGCTTCTTGAGGTTACCACACTGCAGGTTAGTAGAGAAGCTTGAATCTTCGACTGGACTGGGTTGCTTGACGCGAGGACGTTTCGCTTCTAATCGCAGAAGCTTCCTCAGCTAAAATTCTTGCTGTGCTGGTCTGATTTCTGTCTTGACTCTTGTAGAGAAGAATAACAGAAGCCACAAAAGCTGGAGTTTTAAACCTAACCAGACCCCTCCTACCGAGAGGCAGACTGCTATTGGCTAGTGACTAACAATTGCTCTAATTAGTACCTATTGTGCAGTACTTAGTACCCCATTGTAAACTGGGGACTCCAGCTCCAGCTTTGCGGGAATCTGTTAGTTTTCTCTATAAGAGTCAAGACAGAAGTCAGACTACCAGAGCAAGAATTTTAGCTGTGGGAACTTCTGCAATTAGAAGCAAAATGTCCAAACTCTCCAGTGACTTTCACTGTTTAAGCCACAAGCCAACAGGCTTCATGAGGTCCATATTCCAAACACACCAAGTTTGGGCACAAATACAAGGCAGTTACAAAATAAGTTACTGCGCTCACTAGATATTTACAAAGCATGCTCCTGTGTTCTTGGACACAATATGTGAAATGCATACACAATTGTGCTCATAAGTTTACATACCCTGGCAGAAGGCCAAAAAGGTCAATTTTGGTTTCATCACTCCAAGTTACTTTGTTCTCTGTGCTGTTTGGCATATTGTAAGCGGGATACTTTGTGGCATTTGCACAGTAATGGCTTTCTTCTGGCGACTCGATCATGCAACCCATTTTTCTTCTGGCTGTTTCTTTTCTTGAAACAGCCACACCACTTTGTTTCAGAGAGTCCTGAATTTCAGCTGAAGTTATTTGTTGATTTTTCTTTGCATCCTGAACAATTTTCCTTGCAGTTGTTGCTGAAATTTCTGTTGATCTACCTGGCCGTGGTTTGGTTTCCCTAATTTCCCACTTCTTGATTAGAGTTTGAACACTGCTGTATGGCATTCTTAGGTCCTTGGATATCTTTTTCTATTCCTTTCCTATTTAATACAGTTCAGTTACTTTTTTCCCATAGATCCTTTGACAATTATTTTGATTTCCCTATGACTCAGAAACCAGAAACATCAGTGCAGCACTGGATGAAATATGCAAGGGTCTGCCAGGAGCCCAGAAACTCACTGACCTTTTTATACACACACAATGATTACAAGCAAACAGATCACAGGTGAGGATGGTTACCTTTAGTAGCCATTCAAACCTGTTTTTGTCAACTACTGTGCATGTTACCAGGTCAAAATCACCTGGGTATGTAAACTTTTGATCAGGGTCATTTGATTAGATTCAGTTTATATTATGACTTTTTAAATAGTAAATACAGTTGTTTGCCAATAAGTGGCTTCACCCAGCCACTAACCAGTAAATGAGTGAAAAAAAAATGTTTTTGTGTTACCATTCATATTCTCTGAAAAATGGCCAAAAAAAAAATAAAAATCATAAATTCTGCCAGCATATGTAAACATATGAACACAACTGTACAATGTGTGGTGACAGCTGGGCAAGTAAAACTGAACTTATCTTGTTCACAACTCAGATGTCACATTACTGACTGACTGGTTCCAAAAAGATAGTGATGTCTAAACCACTGGGTCCACCATGGGAAAAGTCTGTGGCATCACTCACTACAGAGCTATAAACTGCTTCCTGAGGATGACATGATTAAAATAATTAAATAAATAAATATTTGTGGGCTCCAGCTGCTTTCATGGACCCGCGGTTAAACTCACTTTCAGTTGTCAGCATGCTTATTGTTTTCTGCATGTGCTTCTGTCTGCCAGTTAAGAAAATATCTCAATGATTCATTGATAAATTTTAACCAAATTTTGCACATTAGGTAAGTGCTACAGTACTCAAGGATAAAACCATTATCTTTGCAGCTTCAAGGTTCAAAGGTCAAGGTCGCAGCACAAGGCCAAATTTGGTGCCCAATCCAAATAGATGGGGGGGGTCATTTTCTGATGCTCGTAAGTCATGAGTGAAATCTGATAGACTCATGGTTACTACAGATGATAAGAAGTGATATGTGGGCATATAATATCCATCTTCTCACCTGACCTTGAGTATCCTTGAACATATTCAGAGTCAGACCCAAGCTGTAGTAATGAAGCAGAGTATACTTACCCCAAAAATAAGGCGTCCCTGTGGCAGTGAGCTTTGAGCTACCTTTGAAATGAATGTCCAGCAAGCTCATATATCACGGTGATGGTCCACTGTCTGGCTGAGAATATTTTACACTTACAGTATTTCTCTGCAACGCACCGTGAAGCTGAGCGTCTCTGCTCTAAGCCACCCTCCTGCTGCATCAATGCAAAGTGTGACAAACAGAAAATCAAACACTTGTGACATCGACATAGCCGCACTGCAACGGGACCAGCCTACCTTTGATTTTCTCATTATCCATGATCTGAAATTTGAGCATGTTGTGGTTGTAGATGTCGTTTGACTCAAGTCCAACAGAAAACTGACTGCCAGCCAGAAATCTGTGAGAGCAGAAACCAGCTGACTGACAACCTGAACAGTTTTACAATAATCCTTCTGTCACAGCTCTTCATGGTTGGAACTGTAGTGCAAATGTTGAAATGATGTCTTTAAATCATTTTTTTGCGAGGGTAGGAGGGGTGAGCGAGTGAATTAATGCGCCCTGTGGCGGTGCAGGAGACAGGGTCTCTCTGCAGGTTCGAGGAGCTCCACAGCCAGAATGTGACTGCAGCCCTGGAGTTCTCAGGGCTGATTGGCAGGTCGCGAGCTTCATCTGCTTTCTTCACCGCGGAGACACTCCCACTCCGTCCCTCGCCAGCCTACCCACCTACCGTTCGTGCTGCGCTCGCTTTGTCTGTCTTTCTCTAATCATGGCTGCAGGGCCCAGCAAATGGATGACTGAGGTTAAGTCTCCCCGGAGGAGAGCCGCAATTCTAAATGAGGCCGAGGTGAAGATGAGCGACTGAAACAGACAGATAAAAGAGATGAGGGATGAGGTAGATATGTGGCAGGAGAACATCTTAAAAGAGCCTGACATATGAGAGAGAGAACCTGAGAATTACAATTTGAGTCAGCTCTGATCTTTTTTTTTCTGACTTCCTTATCTTTGTGGCTCTGGCATTTCACCTCAGACTGCTCATTATTCTGATCACTGCTGCACACATGACGAGATCTGATCTCACTTTCAAATGGATGAAAAAATACAGGGATTATTCTTGGGATTTAGGTAGACGGGAGATGCACCAACGGATTCTGATTTGACTGTTACAAATCAAATACTCAGAGTTGAGTTTGATACGGAGCTTACTGCTCTAAGTTTGAAAATATCTTAGGGTATTTATTTATTTTTATACTGATAATATCTCTGAATGTGCAAGATTTAGCATAGATCGAGATAAATGCTGGGATTCAGTGAAACTAAATGCACTTTTTTACAATCTAACTTATTAAAGTGTTGTTAGCACTCATCTTTGACGATTGCTTTGTTAATATTAGTTTGGGAAGTTGATACATGTGAGTCAGTCCACTGTCCCGGCAGTCCAAAATCCACCAAATCCTAAAAACAGGAACAAAATGCCAGCAAGCGAGCGCTTTCAACTTCCATTAAACGTGAAATGTGGATGACAGTAAATGCCAGAGTTCCCCCTAAGGGGTTAGCTTTGGTAAAGATCAGTGATGCACACACCTATGAGGACCGATTGAGATGTTTTGAGCCTTTTGCATTCTGACACACCAACATTTCTTGAGACTGTGAGAAGTTTTGACTCAGTGGGTGCAATGTTAAGAAATGTTGGTTTTCTCAGAAATTAAAGGACGGAGAATCACGTCCTGCTTTTTCTGGGTCAGGCTCAAAACCTCTCAGTTGCCCCTTCCAGTATTACCTTGGAAAGGTCAGCCAGATGTGAATGGGTGAAGATCAATGTAATGGGGGTCATTGGGTTAGTTTTGACAAAGGTCAACACTGTGAATACTTTCCAGATGTCATATATATATATATATATATATATATATATATATATATATATATATATATGTATGTGTGTGTGTGTGTGTGTGTGTGTGTGTATGTGTGTGTGTGTGCGCACAATGCATCAATACAGGGACCCTAGAATTAATCTAAATTTTCTAAGAACAAGAATTTATCTTGTTTTGCTGTTGCTTCAACATATCCAGTAATGGTAGGGAGTACAATGGTTAACTGTACCTGTTAGAAGTTTGGTTTCTGTTCACAATTTGTCAAAAACATCATCCTGGTTCAGAATAGAAATGTTATGATATGATATTCATGATATGGCATGTTATGCTTCTTCTTGGCTTCTTCTGCACTGTGCTTTCAAGTATTGTATGTACATAGTGTGGTGGTGAATAATAACAGCAGCACAGCTGCAAAAACATGAATAAGGTCCATAATTGTTTTTTTTTTTTTTTTCATAAATATGTATTTAAAGTTATATATCACATGACCTTGGTTGACTTTTAAATGTCAATCGTGCTGTTTAACTCAAATAGTTTTGAGTCAGTATTCATTAATCATGGTTTGAAGAGTTGGAAGTGTTGCTGAAATATGAATTAATCAAATGTCAAGGCCAAACAGAACTGTATTTTATATGGTCACTGAATGACAAATAATTAATTTGCATGTCTCAGTGTGAAACATGTAAGGCTGGGTAATAGTACCCATGGGTATGCAGACAGCAAGGCAACAGCAAATCTGACATTTGACCATATTTATCTTGACTTTCACCTCATTATTGACACCTGGTTGACAATTACAAGGAATTCCTGCAATTGACCAAAGATTGTTCAGTGTTTGATCCAGAAAAAAAATCAAATATATTGTCAGTGATAATTGCCCAAATGAATTCTATAAGGGAACATTTGGGGTCAACCTTGACTGACATGCTGGTGAAATGAGAGAGGTCGACATGACCATGAATGATCTTTGGGAAATTTGACTGTACTGTGCAATGCTAGAACCCAGCATTTTTTCTCTAATCAGAAATTCCAGAAACTACGTACATAATGTGTGCAAAGTTTGATTAACATTGGAGTGATACATTTCTTTATTGTTTTTAATCTTTAACCACAGTGGACCTAAAAGCAATCCTCCAAGGGAAATGTGAGATTGACTGTCATTCACATATCCAATTCATAAAAAAACTTGCCAAAGGACCAAGGAGGACGAGGACAGATCGAAAAACAAAAATTTGGGGTTTAGACCGGCTTCATCTTTTCCACATTTTGTTGTGTTACAGCTTTATTTCAATTGGAGTTAAGGCATTTTTATCCCACACTTGACAGTGGATGTCAGAGAACAAACCAAGCATGAAGTCAAAGGAATTGACTGTTGACCTCTGAGAGAGGGTACAGAAACATGTCTGCTGCTTTGAAGGTCCCAATGAGCACAGTGGCCTCCATCATCCCTAAATGGAAGAATTCCAGATCCACCAGGACTCTTCCTAGGGCTGGCCACATGTCGACACTAAGCGATCAGGGGAGAAGGATCTTAGTCAGGGAGATGACCAAGAACCCGATGGTCACTCTGTCAGAACTCCATAATTCCTCTGTGGAAAGAGGAGAACCATCCAGAAGGACAACCATCTCTGCAAGAGGAGGGGAGGGATGCGCCACCGTGCCGCTCATGGCGCGTCACAAAACCACTTCCATGTTGGACTCACAGGACGGCTTTCAGACGGCTTCCGGTTGCTTTTCAGTCATGTGACTATCCGAGAAATTTTGCATGAGCTGGACATGCCCCAACATGTCCTGTGAGGCTTCATCACGGCGTTGCTTTGCGCCATGCGGCTCCGCCACAACGCGCAGAATTCCTCCGCTCCTCTTTCTAAGACAAAAACTCCTGTAACAGTGGAATGTGCTGTTCATTTCTAAACTGGATGCTGTGTTGATCTGGGATGTCATCAGACTAGCACAGAAATTGCAGAAGACGTGGACATCAGCACTTTTTCGGCACATTGAGACAAATGTGCGGAGGAATTCCGCGCGTCGGGACGTTTCCGCATGGCGCAAAGCAACGCTGTGATGAAGCCTCACAGGACATGTTGGGGCATGTCCAGCTCATGCACAATTTCTTGGATATTCACACGACTGAAAAGCAACCGGAAGCCGTCTGAAAGCCGTCCTGTGAGTCCAACACGGAAGTGGTTTTGTGCCGCGCCATGAGCGGCACGGTGGCGCATCCCTCCGCTCCTCTTTCCATGAAAAAAAACTCCTGTAACAGTGAAATGTGCCGAAAAAGTGCTGATGTCCATGCCTTCTGCCTTTTTTTGTGGAAGTCAGATGACGTTGAAAATGATCTGGTTGTTTGAGCGGGGTGTCAGCCTGTTGATCGGCGCTCAGAGCGCGCCGTGCTCTCAGCAGCTGTGGGAGGTCTTTAAACCGGCTGGAGCACTCCTTAATCTGTGTAATCCCCATAAAATGGTCACTGAAAGCCATATGAATTTTCTGAATGGTGTCCACCTGGAAGTCTCTCACAGTTTCTGGAAAAAAATTGATGCAGCAAAGCTTCAAATCGTTCAGACATTTATTCTCAATAAAAATCCGACGAGAGGGGTGGACCACTGCTCACACAAAGCCTGCTCACAGGCGAATGACACAACCGACAGGCGTGAAAAAACTCATGCATGCGCACGAAGGTTTAAGCTTGGCTGATGCAATCACACGTGATTCAAATCCATATGGTTTTTGCAAAAAATAAAAAGGTCGGATACTTTTCTAACAGACCTCGAATATCTGCAACATGAAAACAGGTTGGCTCGGCGGCCAAATTATGAAATTGATAAACAATGGAAACCATGGCTTGGCGGCCAAAAAAACCCCCATCAGAACGGACACCAACATGATTCATGGCAGTTGCAATATAATATTAACAATTAGGCCTATTTAGAAGAAAAAAAGTAATTAATGGTCTCACACTTACATTTGATGAATCCTTTTAATGCTACAGCAGGAGACGACTGGGTTTTTGTTGAGCTCTCATCACGTCATCATGGTCTAACGATTCGGTCAGTTCTCTTCAAGGGAAAGCATGGAGAGTGCATTCAGTTTGTGAGTCAACATGGATGTTCTTGTGGACGTTTTTATCCGATTAACAGTAGAAAACAACGAAATCTGCGACGTAGTCAGCACTATTTTTTGCAATTATTATAGTTGTTTTAAGGCTGTAAAACCCCTCACTACACACTATACACTTTTCTCAAACAGACATTAACATTTTCTCACTTTTCTCTCTTGTGTAAACACTCTCTTTTTTCTTCTGTGCGAGAAGATTCTAAACAGACACACGCAGAACACAATGCGCGTACTCTCCCTTCGCTCACTGCCTCCGGAGGTACAGATGCGGGACCCGCAAAGAATCCAAGTCCTCTCTCGGTGACCACGGACCTCTGCGGCTGCGGTCAGCATCCGCATCAAAACAGCGAGCATAGTCTCTGGACCAGATTTGGCGCAATTCCGCACAGCAGACAGGATGGCGGTGTGACTGGCCCGCTGCTGCGTTTATCGAGCCCGCAGAAAGCGCATCGGAGGCAGTGAGAGCAATCGCGGTGATGCTGACCAGTGCCGCAACCGGCCCGCCTGATAAGGACGCAGAACACAATGCATGTTTAAAAAAAAAAGCATGCAAAATCATAGAAGATGATCCAGATTTTTTTGACAAAATTTATTAATTGTCGCTCAGTGCTAATGCAATACCATATCATAGGAATACAATGAGGCAACAACAGGTGACTGTCGAGTGTCAACTCAGCCTTCTCATTGGATGGGGCGGGCCTGGCTGACAAGTGGGTGGGCCCAGGCCCATCCACGCCCACCCCTGGCTACACGTAAATCCAGAATATGCAAAAATATAGGGAAAATAGAAAATGTGTCAGTGTGAGGTGACAAATGAAGCTAGAGATGCACAACTAACACCAAATTGTAGCGGAATCTGTACTGATTCAGTAAGGTGTCATAACGTTTGATGTAGCTTCAAATGTTATGGAGCTAGATCCAGAAGAAAACCGCCATTACCAAAAAATCATTTTTATACAATAACTTTTGAACTAATAAAGACATAAAAGTGATTCCAAGTTCTAGTGGTATGTTTTCATGGTCAAGGATGTCAAATATACAGGAAAGAAAAGTGTATGTATCATAGTTTTGGTTGTAACACTGAATTGTTGAATAGATCACTGTGCCAAGGAGGGAATCTCTTTAGGGTCAGTGACCCTATGGCCTTGGCGGAGGTTTGCACTCTCTGAGTGCTTCTAGTTATCATTGTCATTACAACAACGAGATTGCCACACTCACATTCCACAGACAAACAGCAATTAATCCACAATTATTACTTGTTTACCATAATAATGGCACACATCAGAATTAAGACAACACATATACATTTGACATTGTTTATGTGCACTAAACTTGAAACCATTTAGTGCACATCCATTTTCCAAATTGAGGTGATGTGAGTGTGTGGTAGCCACTGCAACTGGAGTCGCGCCGCTGCCAGCTTGGGAAGAACAGGGGCCTGCTGCAGGGGGGGCAGGAAGGGAGGCAAAGGGAAAGCTGAAGCATGCTTCAGTCCATGTGTACGTCAGTTTATTGTCTTTGTGGGTTGAGATAAGAATGGAGCCGAATAATTTCACCAAGGCCTGAATAAATTCCTCTGGAGGTAAAGAGTGGGCAATTTGTCCTTGAGGCTAGATAAGCCTGGAGTGTTGTAGCTGAGCAGTGAAAAACACTTATAACAGTTCCACTTGAACAACCAAATCCCAATTATGAATTAAGAATATTATCAATTATGAATTAAGAATATTCACCGGCCTCCGAAACCTTCAGCTTCAACTGCAAGGCATGCATCAGCTCCAAGGTGTCATCCAATTTGCATCTGAGTTCAAGAGTCAACGCAGTCTGAGAATGCACTACCTTGCCAACCTCATTAATCATGATGGACAAGCGAGGGCCCGTGGTTCTTGCAGCCATCTTGCAAATTTTCCGGTAGATCAGGGCAGCACATAAGCCAAAAAGTACCAGCCCTGTTGCCATGAAACCAAAAATGAATAAATCCTTGACATCCTCAACGGAGAAAGGCACCAAGCATGCAACACGCCAAGACCCCCAGGAGTCGAGGACATAGCCCGCAGGATACATTCCATCTGGGCAGGTAGGATCCCCCGGTCCTGACCTTCTTGTAGAAAAAATGGTGTCAATAGCGTTCAGAGACCAGCTGATCAATTCCATGGTTAATCCAATAGTAGTCCAATAGATCCAGAATCCAATATAGTTTTGAGGAAATCACAGTCTGGTGAAGTAGGGACTTGAAGGTTAAAGGCAGAGAGATAAGGGAGAGTGGAATAGATGCGACCGCCCTCATCGGAGTCCCAAGCGTCAGCAAAGTATTGAACAAAGTATGTGAAAATGTATGTACATGTGATTTCCTTGTGTTTTATTATTATTATTATTATTATTATTATTATTATACATTTGCAAACATTTAAAACAAAATTATCATTTTGTCATAATGGGGTGTTGAGAGTACAATTTTGAGTGAATAAATGAATTTACTCCATTTTGGAATAAGGCTGTAACATAAAAAAAAAAAAAAAAAAAAGTGGGAAAAGTGAAGCGTTGTGAATACTTTTCGGTTGCACTGAATATGTCAACAGGTGTGTGCCTTTCCCATTCATGTCAAATCAGCTGAAATTACACCAGGTGATCTCTAATTACACTGTGGAGCTTAACTGAGCTTCATGGCAAAGGCTGTGAATATGTATGTTAATGTAATTTCTCAGTTTCTTTCAATAAAATTGCAAAAATCAAAAAAAAAAAAACTTTTTCACATTATCATTATGGGATATTGTGTTCAGAATTTTGAGGAACAACATGAATTTCATCCATTTTGGAATAAGGCTGTAACATAACAAAATGTGGAAAAAGTGAAGCGCTGTGAATACTTTCTGGATGCACTGTGTGTGTGTGTGTGTGTGTGTGTGTATATATATATATATATATATATATATATATATACGTATATATTTTTTATTTTTTTTTTCTTTCATTATGGCATGCAGGTTTTTCCACTTCCCCAATTTTTTTGGACATATTTCATGCTGTCTGTTCTATATTTTCTTTGCCTCCTCGTCTTCTTATTTTTTCATGTCGTTTCAGGTCACATATAATGCTGAGTGCAAGTTTATTTTGTAGGATGGCTGAACATTGCTTTGACCATGCAACCTGCGTGTCTGAACACAGGAACTGGTACACACACACACACACACACACGCACACACACACACACACACACACACACACACACACACACACACACACACACACACACACACACACACACACACACACACACACACACACACACACACACACACACAGTCTATTGTGGCCTACTTCTACACCACTGAGCCCAACCAAACAAATGACTGATTGTGCCAGAATAAAGTAGCATCATACGTTGGCAATGCTTATTTTGTTTACCTTGAGTTTGTATACTTTGAATATGTTTACATTGATTTAGTTCGTGCCGATGCAGGTTTCTTCAAAAAAGTGTCTGCATGTCAATGCTGTAATAATCCCACCTATACCCAGAAAGCCCAGAGGCTGCAGCAGACAGAGTGCTGCCAAAGAGTAAAATCCAGCATTCTTAATTGCATTCATTTTTGAAAAAAAATCAGGTGATGATGGTGCAAAATACAAATAAAACAGAATGTAATAAAAATAGAAATGAGATCCAGAATGGAAGAGTGATCACAGCTCCAACTGAAGACAGACAAGTAAGACTAATGTTAATTTTAATGAAGCTAAAATCTTCTTGGATTGCTATTTCTGTGTTTAATGTTAGGATATAATTTTGTTTTGAGGTTGCTCATGTTACTTTGGTGAAATTTAGAAAAAAAAAATCAATTGTGTCACAGTGTATGAGGTCTGTTAGAAAAGTACCTGACCTTTTTATTTTTTGCAAAAACCATATGGATTTGAATCACGTGTGATTGCATCAGCCAAGCTTGAACCTTCGTGCGCATGCGTGAGTTTTTTCACGCCTGTCGGTTGTGTCATTCGCCTGTGAGCAGGCTTTGTGTGAGCACTGGTCCACCCCTCTCGTCGGATTTTTATTGCGAATAAATGTCTGAACGATTTGGAGCTGAAAAAAACTCACACGTACACGAAGGTTCAAGCTTGGCTGATGCAATCACACGTGATTCAAATCCATATGGTTTTTGAAAAAAATAAAAAGGTCAGATACTTTTCTAACAGACCTCGTATTCAACCAAACAGCAGTGAAAGCGAATGATACACTCACAGCAAAACATGAAATTGAAATAAATGAGCAGAAATCACATTTAATCTTATTGTCAGCATCTGCAACATTAAAGGAAACATTAAACAACATTAAAGGAATTTTACAACCTGGGCTCCATTTTCAAACATTTGGGGTCATCTTTTCACTTGGGACAAAAACAAAATGAATTGTGCATTACTGATTTGAAATGAAAATACCATCATGGACTAATGAGAAGCAGTTTACGGAGTGTTTTTAGCTTGCCTATGAGATGACATTACATAACCTGTTACCACTGAACAGCAAAAAAAAATGTTTCAGGTAGTACAGACACTATCCCTACAGAAATAAAGATGGGCAATTTTACTTCACTAACATATTTTCCAGCCGCCCAGTCTCACATTTTTCTTTCGTGCTCCCATCACGAAATTATTCAAATTTCTGTGACGGGGTTTTTTAACTCACTATTCCAAACTAGTAAAAATAAATAAATAAAAGAAACAAACTCAACTTGACTGAAAATTCTGTCAATGTATGAAAACTTTACAGATGCTTGATTACACAGTTTGGTACTTACTTTACCTGGTGCTGCACTCCGCTGGGGCATTACACAGCAACTAATAATGAGATGTTTATTTGGTATTAATTATTGGCTTTGTTTTAGCATTAATTTACCCAGTGCCATGACATTAATTTGCCGATTAGTTCATGCCTGTCTTTGTGTTCTAAACTAATAACATGCCACTTAATTTAGTTTTTTGTCCTAAGGAGATAAAATGAACCCCAAAACATTTCAAAGTTGACAGTAAATTGAAAAAATGCTGAACTTCCCCTTTAAGGATCATCAGATGTTAGAAATCTCAGACCGATTTGAAACAGGCCACCTACACAATAACAAATGTGTAACCAGCCATTATGTGTGCTTGCCAGTGCCTCGTAGTCGGTTCAAAAACACTCCCTTCAGGGCTAAACATGACAACCAGGGAGGTTTATTGTTGAGTCCCTGACCTCTTTCAAAGAGTTTATCAGTCAAAGTTCAAAGGTCAGATCTGGGCTCTGTGCTCGCACCTCATTGAGTGGGACAAGTTTGGTTTGACAGCGCCCCAAGGCTTAAGCTTTATGACCTGGTATGCATTTAAAAAACCCTCTTAGGCTCCAACCCCAGCTCACATCCTGTCTCTCTATGCGTGCCATACCCCAGAGCTGCCTTCAAGCTAAGCTATGTCTAATTCAATTAGTCTCATTCACCTTTTTTGGTCTGCTTTCTCTGATTCTCTTTTGTCTTTGAAGGGGCTTTTCTCCTATGTAGCAAATCCCTGCTCCACACTGACTAATTTACTTGAGCTAAAGCCGGCGGAGTTCCGGCTCTAAACACAAAACAACCCGCTTTAGCATTTCCATTATCCACTGTCTTGAGCAAATTGTCATTGCAGGATTATTTGTACACCTTGTTGTTCTTTCATTGTGTTATTTTTGTTGAGATATTGGGAACACGACATGATGAAGGAAAGAAAAAGACCAGTCACAGGGAGTAAGCGTGAACTTAAAAGTTTGGCAGGAGGCACACTGTGTTACAGAGAGGAAAGAATCCCCCTGTCTGTTTATTAGCCACACATTCATCCGCTATCGTTAGCACTTGTGTTACAAGAGCATACATACACACAGACACACAAACAGGGCCTTTGTCACTTCATTGGACACTGATAACTGGAGACTTGCGGCATTCCTATAATGTAGTAACTGTGAAGCCTGGACCTGGAATTTCATTATTTGAGATATTCAGGCTAGATTCGACATGTCCTCTGCATTAACCCATCCTAAGTATAGTTAGACACAATGTAACCAGTAGGAGCAGTGGGCAGCCACAGACCAGCACCCGGGGACCAACTCCAGAACTGCCTTGGTCAGGGCAGAGCAGACCCTAAATAACCATGCTTTTGTTTTTGATGCCTCCACAAACACTACTTGTATTCACTCTGCATTCCACAATTCATTAAATTTCACACAGTCATAACCTTTGATTCAAACTACTTTCATTTTAAAAGGTTAGTCAGCAGTAAGCAAAACAACTATTGCTCTATTGCTGTGTGTGAGCTACAGTGGGGTAAAAAAAAGTATTTAGTCAGTCCCTGGTTGTGCAAGTTCTCCTACTTAGAACGATGAGAGAGATCTGTCATTTTCATCATACGTACACCTCAACTGTGAGAGACAAAATGAGAAAACAAATCCAGGAAATCACATTGTAGGATTTTTAAAGAATTTATTTGTAAATTATGGTGGAAAATAAGTATTTGGTCAGTAACAAAAATTCAACTCAATACTTTGTAACATAATCTTTGTTGGCAATGACAAAGGTCTTATAAGATGTTGCTTGTGTGAAAAAGGAAAATTAATAAAAACTTGAATAATAATAAAAAAAAAAAGAAAAAAAAAAGAGAGAGGTAGTGGCCTGGCCAGTCTCCAGACCTGAACTCAATGGAAAATCTTTGGAGGCAGCTGAAACCCCAAACCTGAAAGATTTGGAGAAGATCTGTATGGAGGAATGGACCAAAATCCCTGCTGCAGTGTGTGCAAACCTGGTGAAAAAAAATAGGAAATGTTTGACCTCTGTAATTGCAAACAAAGGCTACTGTACCAAATATTAACATTGATTTTCACAGGTGTTCAAATGCTTATTTGCAGCAGTAACATACAAATAAATTCTTTAAAAAAATCATACATTGTGATTTCCGGATTTATTTTTTAGATTATGTCTCTCACAGTGGACATGCACCTAAGATGAAAATTTCAAATTGATTCAAATTCAAATGGCCAAAATATCATAGGTAACGTTCCTCCACAATGGTCATTTAATTGGTACCCAAGGATAGCCCAAATAGACCTAGTACTAAAGGCATCTGACCCTCATCTTCTGTCACTGGCTAGCATCCAAATTTCACAACCATACAGCAAATCACAAAGCACCAGGATGCTATAGACAATCTTACATCATGTTCCACCACAAATACTCTCATGATTCATTAAAAGACTAAATGCAACCTCTTTGGGCTCTGCGTCTTATTTGTACTCAGATTACATGCTGTTTAAGTTGATGAGTTGGACAAGCACCAAATGCACTTTCACTGTGCACTTTAGACCATGCTCTGTTTGTCATCCAGATAAAGTTCTTTCTCTGTAATGTGGACGATACAGTCCCACAAGTCACTGTGGAATCTGGTTTCTGTCTTTGCAGCGTATTTATTTCTGTTTACCTATTGCCCAAACACACGATTCAGGATAAAACAAGCCAATTTTAAATGACACACACAAACACAGACACAGAAATATATATTTTTTGACAGACTAAAATTCACTTTTCTTGTAAAATGTGCCCCTGCTGGCAAATCCCCAATCAACATTCTGCCATTCTCACACAGTATTGAAAAGGTCTGGAAGACAAATGGCTCTGCCAGTCAGACTGCTTATTCATGGACTGACATGTATTGTTATTTGAAACCCCTGTCAGACAAACGAGGCTACACACACACATACACACACACAACCTAATCATCTGACAACAAGGAGCCCATTGTGCTGTGTTATGACTTTGTGAGGCAGCCCACTACCCAGAGGGCAGAAGCGTCATTGAATCAAAGGCTATAACACTTGCCACTCCACGGCGGGATATCACAAACCGAGCATGTGACGTTACAGGAATACACATGTAACCACAGTTCATGTTAGCCAGCTGAGACACTCCTTTCATATTCTCCTTGACCTTCAGTGGTTGTGAGAAGGGCTGAAAAGGAATTGAAGAACCATGAGAGAAAACTGAAAGCTTTTGTCTAAATGGTTTGGTATACTTTGACTGTCAGGAAGACAATCGCATATTTGCAGGATCTTCTGTGTTAATCCACATGATTCAGTTCTTTGGAAACAATCTCAACAGGTTCATGAAATCTGGAATTTCTTATGGTGGCTTGAAGATATCACTATGGATTTGTGGGGGTGATGCAGAATATGATGCAGGTGTGATGGGCAAACAGTTAGTGCAGTGCAAAAAGTGATAATTAAAAAAGTAAAAAAAGAGACTTGTTTAAAGAAAATTTGACTGAATTTTTTTTGTCTAAATAGTAAAAAAAATAATAATCTTGTCAAGCATTTTTTACATTAAAAAATGTCTTACTTTGGGAAATTATATCTCACTTTTCTTAAGTTTTTCCAGTTAATATCAAGCTGTTTTTAAACCAGTAACAAGGAAAGGCAATGGATTTCAAATCATCCAAGCAAAGGAACAAGATTGTTATTCTTATTTTAAGACCGAGGGTAATCTTAAAATAAGAATTGTGGCTAGTTTTAAGGCACATTTTGATTATTCAGTGCCGAGACATTTTGCTAGTTTTGAGAATTCTAACCAAGTACAGTTTTCTTACCCCACTGGCAGATTTTTGTTTTGCTTCATCCAAGACAATTTGGCAAGATTTTAGATTATTTGTCTTATTTTGAGAGGGATAGTTGTTGCAGTGTGTGTTTCTTTCTACTGCAGAAAATGTATTCAAGACCACCCCTGCCCATTCTCCATGTAATCTGGAGTTGCATCAGGAAGAGCATCCGGTGTAAAACTGAAGGAAAATACAGAGGAACATCCAAGACAGTCCCTCCACACCCAGGGACTTGAGCATTCTGCCACAAATCTGGCATTTTTAATTGTATTTTCTTTTTTCCTTTTCTTCTAATTAGTGTTATTTGGTTTTCTGTGCAGCACTTTGAAGACTTTGTGCTGGTAAAATGTGCTTTTTAAATAAAGGTGGATTGGATTGGATTGGATTGTATATCTACGCCATCTTTCTGTAATGGATTGTGATTCCATCATCACACAGAGTACGGTGCCCTTAACCGTGTTGGAAAATAACTTTTTTTTTTGTTTGTTTTGCTAAGCATGCATATAATCTGATATCACCAAATGCACAAGGCAGAAGAATTTATTGTGCAAATTCCTGACATAATTTTGTTTCTCCAGCTAAATCATTTATAAAAGGTCAGTAAAGTGGTGATGGAATGTACAAAGTTTGAATACAGGAGGTGGTTTCTGCTTGTAAAAACTCTATCCAAAAGACAAGCAGATATATTATCAAGGCAACGGGTCAAACCAGAGCTGGCCCCCTCGTCGTCACTGCTGGACCTCATAAAAACCACAAGACTCCATATGACAACAAAGATGAAAAATCCCTTTGTTTTGGAATTGTTGCAGTAAGTGTTAAAGTTTCAGTCGTGGAGCGATAACTGGTCATTTCATGCTGATACATTATCCACTGGCAGACATACAAGCTCAAAGCCAGCTTTTATTTGGTCTTTTACCACAGTCATCAGTTTCTATTTTCAAGGCCAGGTTCTTTCTTGTAGCCCATTGATAACATAATTCAACCTGGGGAGCAAACAAATTCAATAAAAGCCCTTTTTGATCTGAAATAAAAAGAATTACTTTGCTGGTGTTTATTTTCTGTGTATTAACTGCTGAATAAATCAGGCGACTGAAGTAACATGAATACTGTGATAATAGCTGGCAATCTGTCCTTATGGAATTTCCCGTGGTTACATTCCTATGAAGAGATCAAAACACACATTTTCCTCTTTTTTCTTCTAAGAGTATCTGTGACAGCTAATCCCAGCTCTTCTCCAGACTAATTTGCTGAAACGTTGCATTTGATGAGATATTTTGTTATTAAAGATTACAGCATTTGTGATCTGCTCATCTTGCTAAACTAAATTGGGTTCGGTGTCACACATAGAAGTGAAGTCAGGTTTAGCAAAAAAAATATATATATATGAAGCAATACCTTAACAGCTTTAATACACTAAAGTTAATTATCTTTGGCTGGAAAGTGGAGCTTAAATGTTAACATTTTAAATGACAAAGCAGAGCTCTCACCTCTCTTAATCGAAATTCAACTCTGGAAGAAACTGATATGAGCCGAGTTGATTAGGTAGTTGGAAGTTGTTTTATTTTGCCAGTGACACACACTGTGAGCTTCATAGATGCACCATCTATATTTTTGGTTTGAGCTGTAATTAAAGCAATCACTTGCAAATCAGACATTCATGGAAGCAATGATTATAATCCTTTGTGATGTGAATTCCAACTTCACACAAAAGCAAGTTGACACAAAGCTTCTCAGCACAGCAGCTACTCTGCCGTGTTAATTGTCAAGTCAACTGATTTGAGACAAATCACTGGCTCGTAGTGGGGTGTGTTTTGGATTTGTTTGACTTTGGCTGTGGAGGTGAGGGATTGTGTGTTTGCCTGTAAATGTTGGCGCTAAAAGCAAATAAAATGTTTGTTACAGTCACTCAAATGTGGAACGTTGAACACACTTGTCTACAGACACGTGTGTGTGTCTGTTCACAAAGTCAAAATTTGTTGCTCTGATCATTTGTCTTCCTTGATGGTTGTCAGTTGGGACTCAAGCTGTTCCGTAAAATTAAATTAGATCAGATAGAACTTTATTAATCCCTTGGGAAGACCTCCTCAGGGAAATTGTGGTTCCAGCAGCATTGCATAGCAGCACACAGGGTAAGAAGCACACAAAAAGGATCAAAAGTTTTTGCAAGACCTAATCTAGTTTGATTGCCTCTGTGCACACTTAAATGAAGACCATGAAGACTGCATTGTGTCCTCACAGTTTTCATGACCACAGAGGGGACGTGGTGATAAAGGAAACGTACCGTTTTCAAGTCCATTCTTCTTCATGATTACATCCCCACTTTGTTATCACATCATCTAACATGTTAACACTAATTTCTTACCATGTACATCATCATGAATGAACCATATGAAGAGTTCAGATGCAAAACCCAGTATCTCCAAAACCATAATTTTTTAGTTGAGGCCAACATGTATTTGGCTGTCAAGGGGACCATCAGTGTGCAAAATATGAAAGAATTTGAACAAACTGTTTTCATTTTATTGATGAAAGCCTGTGCATTTCCAAATATGGTTTCCTTTAAATTTTCATTTTCAACTGCATCTTTTTCTCCATTAAAAAAAAAAAAAACTTACCGGGTTTTGCATCTGAATTCTTCATATGCAATTCATTCTTACAATGTTATTTTTCTTATATTGTGCAAGCTTTCTTGTGTCTACATGTAGGTTTAACAAAAAAAAAAAAGAAAGAATAACAGCTCTTCTGCCTCTCTATTTAAACACACTCAAATATGTTCTGTGGCTGCATGCGTGCTAACACCTGCTTTGAAATGAACCATGATTTGCACAAAGAGGTAGGCAGGTGAGATTTTTTATTTTATTTTATTTTATTTTTTTCATGCGTGACAGCAACATGGGCAGAGACGCACATTTCATTCACAAAACAGTCACAGTAACAGACACTGCTGGGAGAATCTGTTGTTAATACTTTAGTGTCATCATTACTATGTCCTGATTGAGTTATTACTACATGGTGATGTGACTGCATTATTGCTTCAGATTTTTTTAAATTATTTTCAATGTTCTACTACATCCTTCATGTTCATGGACAATACACCATGCCTTTAACAATTCCTACTGTGTACCTAATATGTTGTTAGGCATTATGTAATATGTTGTATAGGCATTGTGTAAATGATGCTTAGTTTCCCATGGCTATAAATTTGAGCATTGTCAGCAGTTAGAGTGTTTGTTACCCTTGTTCCAAAAGCAGGTGGCAGAACAGTAGTGCCCACAGAAGTGTGCATGTGTGTGTGTGTGTGTGTGTGTGTGTGTGCTCACAAAGTTGTATGACCATTGAGCTTCCTTGACAGTTGTCAAATAGGACTCAGCCTGATACAGCAGGATGATGGATGGATGCGGCAATGCACAGCACCAGTGCTTGCCTCTGGATCTCACCTCGTGCATTTCCTTGGTTCTGAGCTTTGGACTAAGGGCATTTTCATACATGAAAATCTGAAACAAAATCTCTACCAAGATGCCTGTTTCAGTATGTTTTGTCTGGTTAGTTTACCTTGACAATGCAATCTTATGTCTGTATTAAAGAACTTTCCATGACAGACTTCCATCCTGTCATCATCACCTATGATATGCACACTGATTCCTTTGTAGATGTGCAAGCATCTGATATTGACTTGTTTCCAATTTGGTGGATGGTTCTGTGACAATAAAGAAAATGTGTCTTTTCAAGTCAACTTTTACTTCTTCTGACCAAATCACAATTAAAGACCTAATCTTGTCCACTCTCCATGTGCTCCGATTGCTCATCTTTGCTAATTTCTTTCCTTCTCCTGTGTAACGTATTACTACTTCTTCCATTTTTTTTTTCTTCTTTTACTGTTTAATGAGTGACTATAATCTACCTCAAATTCCTGTAACTGGTCTGGAAGTCCAAACAAACAAAAAAATTCCAGAAGGAACTCATCTCTTTTAATTGGACTAAATGATCACAGTCCTCAGTCCACAGTCCTGCTGAGAATACCACATGCTTTTTTGGTTTGCAGCAAAAACAAATGTCTGAAGATCCAGAATAAACAAGGGAGGTGTGAAAGCACCCAAAAACACAACAGTGTTGCACATCTCCCTTTGTTCGGTGTGCCACACAAGTGCACAATATCTTCTCATCAGTAACTACAGCATGGTGGCTTTGTGGTTAGTACTGTTGACAGCAAGAAGGTCATGGGATAGATTCCCACCTGTGGCCTTTCTGTGTAGAGTTTGCATGTTCTCCCCGTGTTTTTGCATGGGTTCCCCTCTCTGGGTGCTCCGGCTTCCTCCCACATCCAAAGACATGTAGGTTAGGTGGATTGGAAACTTGTAAAAGAGATGTTGATGTTAATGGGACTAGCCTAGTTAAATTAATGAAATTAAGATTTTAATAAAGCACTCATAACTTCATGCTGTGGCTAATCAACTTTATCCCTCTGTAGTTACCACAACTCTGCACATCACCCTTGTTCTTAAAAATAGGAACCAGCACACTTTGTCTCCACTCCTCTGGCATCCTGTTACATTCCAAGATTTTATTAAACAGCCTGGTTAGAAACTGCACTGCCATCTCTCCCACACATTTTCATGCCTCCACTGGAATGTCATCTGGACCAACTGCCTTTCCACTCTTCATCCTTTTCATAGCTGCCCTCAATACATCCTTACTCATCCCTTGTAATTCCAGATTTACTCTCTCCACATCATCCACCCTTTTCTCTCTCTCAATTTCTTCATTCACCAACTCCTCAAAATATTCCTCCACCTTCTCAACTTACTCACCTCACGTCAGCACAGTATCATGTGCATCATTATCCAGCCTAACCTGCTGCACATCCTTTCCACCTCTGTCCCATTTGTCTGTCTGGTATTTCACAGTATTATGTATGTATTCCACAGGAGTTTCCTGCAGATGTTAAACAACCACAGCCTCCTCAGGAAGTCCAGCCTGCTCTGTCCCTTCCTGTAGAAAGTGTTGTGTGGGCCGCTGAAGAGGAGGTACTGCTGGCCCAACACCAGAGGGCGCCCTGCCTGAAAGCGGACTTCAGGCACCAGAGGGCGCAGCCGCCTCCCTGGAGCACTGACTGTGACAGCTGTCACTCATCATCATCATCATCATCATCCACCCATAAAAGCCGGACAGCGACTCCACTTCCCTGCCGAGAAATCAGCTTACCCGACAGGTAACCTCTCAGCCGTTTTCTGTGCCATACGCACATCATTGCTTCTGAACGTTTTGCAGTCGTAACCTTCTGTCACTTTCAGCTTGAAGCTGGTTTGTAGGAATTTGGAGGAGTTGTCGATTCCACTCCTAAATTTCTTAAGTGTTACAGTAGGCACTGCACGAACTGTGTTTTCCTGCTACATGGGAGTGGAGGACTTTTCCCTCAGGAAGGAACTTTGAGTTTTGCTGACTGTTGCTGGGTGTTTCACACACCCACATAATCTGTTTGTGCTTCCTGCCAGCAGTACCCGATCCGACAGCTGGAGGCAGTGGCCACCTGGGGACTCAGGACTTGGCGGCTCCAGTGTGTTGCAGGTCTCCGTTGGCAGTGGAAATGGTGTGGGGCCCGGCTCTTCTCTGGACAGGCGTCTCCTATCCCCGAGCCTGCCCACACATCACCTGTTGTTCAATTGACTGTTACCTAACATTGTATCTGTATTCCGTTGTGCACATTTTCACATTAAATTGTTACCTTTTGGCATTTTCACTGTCCGTTCATTTGGTGGCCAAGTGGTTAATGCGCTTGGTTTCAGTTCAGAAGGTTCCGGGATCAAATCCCACCCCTGCCACATTTCTCCATGTAATGTGGAGTTGCGTCAGGAAGGGCATCCAGCGTAAAACTTGTGCCAATTCAACATGCATATCCACCTTGGATTTGCTGTGGCGACCCCAAGTGCAAACAAGGGAGCAGCCGAAGGGACTTACTTACTGTCCGTTCATTTACGCCCCCTGTTGTGGGTCCGTGTCACTACACTTTCCCAACAGAAAGTCCAAACTGTACCTTTTGGAATCTTTATGATCAGACAAATAATGTGGTATAGCTTTTAGTATGATTGGAACATTTTTAAAAGTTAACCCCTGTGTAATTCTTCAATTGACACCTACCTGGCTGCCTATTGAAAATTCAAGTGGACACTCTGCCTTTTCAAAAGAGTAACATCTAAAGTGTATTTGTGCCAAATTTGGTGCTTGCATCACTATTTGAACGATTTTTTTCTTTTTCTTTCAGTTATCTGCTGCACTACCTGGGGGATTTGAGCTGCAGAAAAATTTGGATTTTTTTATTTTTTTATTTTTATTGAATAATAAAATTAAAGAAATTCCATTTGAAATTATACACAAATATTAGCCAGCATATCTTTATTTGACATGATTTAATTTGTTGTTACCAGGTGTTGTTTTTGTGGTTTATTTCCAGGGTTTATTTTGAACTTGGATTTGTTAAATTAGGTTGAATTGTGACAGTTTATAGTCAATGAGATCAATGTAGATAGACTTCATTTTCTGTTTTGAAAATGTTATATTTGCATTTTTCAGTTCTGAAAATGCTCCTAGAGACTTTCTATCAGACTTTAATTTATAGCTTAACATTTTGGAAAAACTCCCAAAATAGAAACCTTATAAAAACCATAAATATCTGTAAGCATTTTCATTTATTACCTCAAGTCTTCGTCTTTCGGCTGTTCCCGTTAGGGGTCGCCACAGCAGATCAATCGTTTCCATCTCACCCTGTCCTCTGTATCTTCCTCTGTCACACCAACCACCTGCATGTCCTCTCTCAGCACATCCATGAACCTCCTCTTTGGTCTCCCTCTTAACCTCCTGCCTGGTGGCTCCATCCTCAGCATCCTTCTCCCTATATACCCTGGGTCCCTGCTCTGCACATGTCCAAACCATCTCAATCTCGCCTCTCTGACTTTGTGTCCAAATCGTCCCACCTGAGCTGTCCCTCTGATATGTTCATTCCTAATCTTGTCCATTCTTGTCACTCCCAAAGAGAATCTCAACATCTTCAGCTCTGCCACCTCCAGCTCTGCCACCTGTCTTTTTGTTAGTGCCACTGTCTCTAAACCATACAACATAGCTGGTCTCACTACTGTTTTGTAAACTTTCCCCTTCACTCTTGCTGATATTCTTCGGTCACAAATCACTCCTGCCACCTTTCTCCACCCACTCCACCCTGCCTGCACTCTCTTCTTCACCTCTCTACCACACTCTCCATTACTTTGAACAGTTGACCCCAAATATTTAAACTCATCTACTTTCACCACTTCTACTCCTTGTAACTGCATTATTCCACTGGGCTCCCTCTCATTCACACACATGTACTCAGTCTTGCTTCTACTGACTTTCATTCCCCTTCTCTCCAAAGCATATCTCCACTTCTCCAGACTAGACTCAACTTGCTCTCTACTCTCACTACAGATCACAATGTCATCTGCAAACATCATAGTCCATGGGGACTCCTGTCTGATCTCATCTGTCAACCTGTCCATCACCACTGCAAACAAGAAAGGACTCAGAGCTGATCCTTGGTGTAATCCCACCTCCACTTTGAATGAGTCTGTCATTCCGACTGCGCATCTCACCGCTGTCACACTATTCTTGTACATGTCCTGCACTACCCTAACATACTTCTCTGCCACTCCAGACTTCCTCATACAATGCCACAACTCTTCTCTTGGCACCCTATCATAAGCTTTTTCTAAGTCCACAAACACACAATGTAACTCTTTCTGTCCTTCTCTGTACTTTTCCAACAGTATTCTCAGAGCAAACATTGCATCTGTAGTGCTCTTTCTCGGCATGAAACCATATTGCTGCTCACAGATCTTCACCTGTTTTCTAAGCCTAGCTTCTACTACTCTTTCCCATAACTTCATGCTGTGGCTGATCACCTTTATGCCTCTGTAGTTACTGCAGCTCTGCACATCACCCTTGTTCTTGAAAATAGGAACCAGCACACTTCGTCTCCACTCCTCAGGCATCCTCTCGCTTTCCAAGATTTTATTAAACAATCTGGTTAGAAACTCTACTGCCATCTCTCCTAGACATTTCCATGCCTCCATTGGAATGTCATCTGGACCAACTGCCTTTCCACTCTTCATCCTCTTCATAGCAGCCCTCACTTCTTCCTTGCTAATCTCTTTTACTTCCTGATTTACTCTCACCACATCATCCAGCCTTTTCTCTCGCTCATTTTCTTTCTTCATCAACTCTTCAAAATATTCCCTCCACCTTCTCAGCACACACTCCTCACTTGTCAGCACATTACCATGTGTATCTTTTACCACCCTAACCTGGTGCACATCCTTTCCACCTCTGTCCCTTTGTCTGGCCAATCGGTACAAGTCCTTTTCTCCTTCCTTACTATTCAACTTCTTGTACAGCTCGCAATATGCCTTTTCCTTTGCTTTTGCCACTTCTCTTCTCGCCTTACGCCGCATCTCCTTGTACTCCTGTCTACTTTCTTGATCTCTCTGACTATCCCAAAACTTTTTCGCCAACCTCTTTCTCCTTATGCTTTCCTGGACCTCTTCATTCCACCACCAAGTCTCCTTGTCTTCCTTCCACTGTCCAGATGTCATACCCAGTACTGCCCTAGCTGTCTCCCTCACCACATCTGCAGTACTTTTCCAGTTGTCCAAAATTGCTTCCCCTCCAACTAGTGCTTCTCTCACCTGCTCGCTAAATTTCACACAACAGTCTTCCTCCTTCAGCTTCCACCATCTGATCTTTTGTTGAGCTCACTCTCTTCTTCTTCTTTACCTCTAAAGTCATCCTACAAACAACCATCCTATGCTGTCTAGTGACACTCTCTCCTGCTACCACCTTACAGTCTGTGATTTCTTTTAGCTTGCATCTCCTATAAAGAATGTAGTCCACCTGTGTGCACCTTCCTCCACTCTTATATGTTACCCTGTGCTCCTCCCTTTTCTTAAAGTAGGTATTCACCACAGCCATTTCCATCCTTTTTGCAAAATCAACTACCATCTGTCCTTCCCCATTCCTATCCTTGATACCATATCTACCCATTACTTCCTCATCACCTCTGTTCCCTTCACCAACATGCCCATTGAAGTCTGCTCCTATCACCACTCTTTCATGCTTGGGCACACTCTCCACCACCTCATCTAACACACTCCAGAAATCTTCTTTCTCCTTCATCTCACATCCTACCTGTGGGGCATTTGCACTGATGATATTCATCATCACCCCTTCAATTTCCAACTTCACACTCATCACCTTGTCAGACACTCGCTTAACCTTCAACACACTTTTAACATACTCTTCCTTTAAAATGACCCCAACACCATTTCTCTTCCTGTCCTCACCATGGTACAACAACTTGTACCCACCACCGATGCTCCTGCTCTTACTTCCCTTCCACTTGGTCTCTTGCACACACAATATGTCTACCTTTCTCCTCTCCACCATATCAGCCAGCTCTCTCCCTTTACCAGTCATACTACCATCATTCAAAGTCCCCACTCTCATTTCCACCCTTCTAGTTTTCTTCTTCTCCCGCTGTTTGTGGCAACGTTTTCCTCCTCTTCTTCGTCGTCTTTGCCCAGCAGTAGCCCAATTTCCACCGGCACCCTGTTGGGCAATAGCACCGGTGGCGGACGTTGTTAACCCGGGCCGCGACCGATCCGGTATGGGAATTCGATTCTGAGTCTGCATAGTTGGGTTGGCTTGTTTTACGCCGGATGCCCTTCCTGATACAACCCTCCTCATTTATCCGGGCTTGGGACCGGCACTCAGAATGTACTGGCTGCACACCCCATGTGGCTGAGTTATTTATTACCTCAAGTATTTTGTTTTATTATATTCATTAAGAGTGGTTATGAATTTTATTTATGATCTCCATTCATCCATTCATTCATTTTCTGCCATTAATCTGGGTCCGGCTCACAGTGGCAGCAGACTAAGCTGTTCAACCCAGTCCTGTAACTCTTCCTGGACGATCCCGAGGTGTTGCCAAGCCAGCTGGGAAATATAAACCCTCCGGTGTATCCTGGGTCTCCTTCACAGGGCCTCCACCCAGTGGAACATGCCTGGAAGTCCTCCCTTAGGAGATGACCAGGGGGCATCCTCACCAGATGCACAAACCACCTCAGCTGGTTCCTTTTGATGCCATGAAGCAGTGGCTCTACTCAGAGTCCCTCCTGGATATTCAAGCTTCTCACCCCATCCCAGAGTGTAAGTCCAGATACCTGACAAAGGAATCTCATTTCTGCCACTTGTATCTGCATCCTTACAAATATCAGTGGGACAGCACAGGTATGACAGTCAGTTTGGAGACAAATTCAGAGAGGAGAGACTGAGATGGTTTAGACATGTCCACAGGAGCAACCCGAGTCATATATGGAGAAGGATGCTAAGGATGGAGCCACCGGGCAGGAGGAGAAGAGGGAGGCCAAAGAGTAGATTTATGTATGTGCTGAGGGAGGACATGCAGGTGGTTGGTGAGATGATGGAAGACACAGAGTACAGGGTGAGATGGAGACAGATGATCTTCTACTGGTGACCTCAAACGCGAGCAGCCCAAATAAAACAAGCATACATATATATTTACTGTTGACATGTTGTTTCCAGATGGGTGGTGCATAAGGTACATATCCTGGAAAACCATTAGAATTCTGCACAGAGCAGAAGTTCTGTCAAAACTTTGAACAGGTTGTCTTTGTAGCCAACATGTAGATTGATGAACAAATAACACATTCTGATGCAAGTTTATTACTTGGTACGGAGGCTTACAGTTTAAAGATGTGACCAAATGGTCCTACGTTTGTTCCTTAATCTAGGTCCTTAGTTCCCAAAATGTTCTGACAGAATGGTGACAAACTATGGGAATACAGCCCATTTGTTCTGATCAAGAAATATATCAGCATATATTTAAAATGAAAATACACAAGTACAGCATGTTGGTCTTTTTGGATGAGGCTCTCTGATGGTAAAACCCCAAAGAGCATATGTCTGTGAGTAACATTTACCTTTTTATGTTAATCTGACCTGTTATGGTCTTCTGAAACAGTTGATAGATGTATTTTATAACTTAAAAAAGGGACCCATGCTAATGCGTTAGCATGTCTATGGCATTTTCAATGTTAAAGTTAGCATTAAGCTGTTGCAGCTGTCAGCACATTTGTTTTCTGTATAATAATTTGTGGCACAGCGTTTGTTGTCATAAAAGAGTCAAATGTATTACAAATTGTACGATTTTATTCATTTATTTCTATTTATATATCAATAATAATAATAATAATAGAAACAACAACAATAATAGTAATAATAACTAATAATGCCACAATACAGTTTTAGAGAAACAGACAAAAAGAATATGATAAAACAAAACAGAAAAGATTAAACCAACTAACAATGAACATAAATAAATATAGAAACAATTGTTTGCTGTGAACACCGAGTGACTCTTAAACCTCAGCTTCATCCCTGTTTTATTTAAGCTTAATGGCAATTTGTTTCTGTCAAACCACATCTAAGCTGTGTTTTTACACAAGAAAAAATAAAATGCAGTAAACTGCACAGTTGTGTCTTTTTTCATGAATATATCCTATTAAAAATAACATATTACACTTTAGTCAGGCCTTTAAAATACTTTTATGGACTCTTGCTGTAATATGTTGTCAGTGGTTGAGATAGTTGCTGTGGCATCTAAACCTGATGGAAATCTCTTTGTGGTGTGTCGGTGATGTTTGTATGTGCAAAATAAAACAAAACACTACTCCAGGTATGTTTTTGATGAGAATATAACAAAACTTTGTTACAAGGTCAAATATTGATGTTGTGTGACAAAGGCCTTTTAATAATAACTCACTTAAAGAAATAATGGGAAAACTCACATGTAAGTAAAAAAAAAACAAAACAAAACGATTAATCGAAAAAATAATTGACCGATGAACTGATTAGTAAAATAATCGTTAGTTGCAGCCCTAATGTTTAGGCTGAAATAAAATATGTCTTTCCTAAAAAATCAAAGTCTGGATTTCAAAAAAGAAGAGATAAAAGGACAGGGAAAGAAAACTAAATGAGGGAAAGCAGCTGCTAACCAAATTCTTTGAAAAGAGAGGTGAGCTTGAAAGCTAGCTACACTCAACAAAAATATAAACGCAACACTTTTGGTTTTGCTCCCATTTTGTATGAGATGAACTCAAAGATCTAAAACTTTTTCCACATACACAATATCACCATTTCCCTCAAATATTGTTCACAAATCAGTCTAAATCTGTGATAGTGAGCACTTCTCCTTTGCTGAGATAATCCATCCCACCTCACAGGTGTGCCATATCAAGATGCTGATTAGACACCATGATTAGTGCACAGGTGTGCCTTAGACTGCCCACAATAAAAGGCCACTCTGAAAGGTGCAGTTTTGTTTTATTGCACCAAATTGCACCATTTTCTAGAAAAATGGTGCAATTTGGTCCCCCAGACCCCCCAACTCAATATTGCTCCCCCAACTTTAAAAAGGGTTCTGACTCCCAGGTGTGATATAATGTATACATGATTTGGACCTGGTTTGACTATGCGTTAGAAATCTGGTGTTTGCGTTAATAAAAAAGAACATAACAGTGGGGGTGGGGGGGGGGGGGGTTGTTCAATATGGCTGTACCTAGGGCCCCGAATTTGGTGCTACGCCCCTGACAATACCCCCTAATGACAATGTAAAAAAAGTTTAGTTTTTTTTGCAAATATATATACACAACTAATAGCCCAATTTCATAGCCTTAAGAGTGTGCATATCATGAATGCTTGGTCTTGTTGGATTTGTAAAAATCTACTGAATCTACTGGTACCTTGTTTCCCATGTAACAATAAGAAATATACTCAAAACCTGGATTAATGTTTTTCATCACATAGCACTACTATTATTCTGAACAGTAATGTGTATATACCATGATTAGTGCACAGGTGTGCCTTAGACTGCCCACAATAAAAGGCCACTCTGAAAGGTGCAGTTTTATCACACAGCACAATGCCACAGATGTCGCAAGATTTGAGGGAGCGTGCAATTGGCATGCTGACAGCAGGAATGTCAACCAGAGCTGTTGCTTGTGTATTGAATGTTCATTTCTCTACCATAAGCCGTCTCCAAAGTCGTTTCAGAGAATTTGGCAGTACATCCAACCAGCCTCACAACCGCAGACCACGTGTAACCACACCAGCCCAGGACCTCCACATCCAGCATGTTCACCTCCAAGATCGTCTGAAACCAGCCACTCGGACAGCTGCTGAAACAATCGGTTTGCATAACCAAAGAATTTCTGTACAAACTGTCAGAAACCGTCTCAGGGAAGCTCATCTGCATGCTCGTCGTCCTCATCGGGGTCTCGACCTGACTCCAGTTCGTCGTCGTAACCAACTTGAGTGGGCAAATGCTCACATTCGCTGGCATTTGGCACATTGGAGAGGTGTTCTCTTCACGGATGATGCAAAGGAGATGTGTTGCACTGCATGAGGCAAATGGTGGTCACACCAGATCCTGACTGGTATCCCCCCCCAATAAAACAAAACTGCACCTTTCAGAGTGGCCTTTTATTGTGGGCAGTCTAAGGCACACCTGTGCACTAATCATGGTGTCTAATCAGCATCTTGATATGGCACACCTGTGAGGTGGGATGGATTATCTCAGCAAAGGAGAAGTGCTCACTATCACAGATTTAGACTGGTTTGTGAACATTATTTGAGAGAAATGGTGATATTGTGTATGTGGAAAAAGTTTTAGATCTTTGAGTTCATCGCATACAAAATGGGAGCAAAACCAAAAGTGTTGCGTTTATATTTTTGTTGAGTGTGTATATATATATATATATATATATATATATATATATATATATATATATATATATATATATACACACACACAAGGTCTATTAGAAAAGTATCCGACCTTATTATTTTTTTCAAAAACCATATGGATTTGAATCACGTGTGATTACATCAGACATACTTGAACCCTTGTGGGCATGCAAGAGTTTTTTTCACGCCTGCCGGTTACGTCATTCGCCTGTGGGCATTCTTTGAGTGAGGAGTGGTCCACCCTCTCGTCGATTTTTTCATTGTTTAGGAATGGCTCAGAGACTGATGCTTTGTTTGATCAAAATTTTTTCAAAACTGTAAGGCACAACTGAGTGGACACCATTCGATAAATTCAGCTGGTTTTCGGTAAAAATAACGGCTGATGAGAGATTTTGGTCTGGTAGTGTCACTTTAAGGACGGCCCATGGCGCCTGACGGTAATCTGCGCTTCGAGGCGGCAGCGTCTCGCCATTTCAAGTTGAAAACTTCCACATTTCAGGCTCTGTTGACCCAGGAAGTCATCAGAGAACAGAGAACTTTCAGAAGAAGTCGGCATGAGGAGTTTATGTGGACATTCCATTGTTAACAGACATTTTGTAATGAAAGAACGTGCGGGCAGAGTCGCATGTCGGGCCGGACCTGACCGCGGGGGGTTGCGACAGGAAAAACACCTCCGTTGGAAACCTTAACGGGCAAGTTGGAACATGCCCAAGCTGTTAAACAATTCCTCATTTACTCACTTGTTGAAAGCCATCAAAAGCCGCCTGAATTTTACAAATGGTTTTCAACACGGAGGTGTTTTTCCTGTCGCGACGCACGCACGTCTTTCATTACAAAATGTCCTTAAACACTGGAATGTCCACATAAAGTCCTCATGCCGGCCTCTTCTGAATCTTCTCTGTTCTCTCACGACGTCCTGGGTGAATTAAGCCTTAAATTAGGATGTTTTCAGGTCGAAACAGGCCGACGACGGCGCCTGGAAGCGCTGCGCAACGTCCCGCTCCGTGGGAAGTCCTTACACCCACAGAAACACCCCATAATCTCTCATCAGCCGTTAAACGTTTCACCGAAAACCATCTTAATTTCTCGAATAGTGTCCGCTCGGATATTCCTCACAGGTCCAGAAAAGATTTTGATAAAGCAACGCGCGCCATCTCAAGCAGCGTGTGAAACAAAGGAATTCAGCTGAGAGGGCTGAACCACATCTCACTCAAATGATGTCACCGACACGCGTGAAAAAACTCACGCATGCGCACGAGGGTTCAAGCATGATTGGTGTAATCGCACGTCATTCAAATCCATATAGTTTTTTTTTAAATAAAAACGTAGGATACTTTTCTGATAGACCTTGTATATATATATATATATATATATAAACACAAAAATAAAAAACTAAGAAGTCACATGTATATAAGTATTCACAGCCTTTGCCATGAAGCTCAAAACTGAGCTCAGGTGTGTCCTTTTTCCACTGGTCATCCTTGAGATAATTCTGTAGCTTAATTGGAGTCCACATTCAGTAAATTCAATTGATTTGACATGATTTGAAAGGCACACACCCATCTACTTATAATGTCTCACTGTTGACAGAGCATGTCAGAGCACAAACCAAGCATGAACTGTCTGTAGACCTCTGACACATGATTGTCTTGAGGCACAAATCTGAAGCGGGTACAGAAACATTTCTGCTGCTTTGAAGGCCCCAGTGAGAACAGTGGCCTCCATCATCTGTAAATAGAAGAAATTCGGTTCCACCAGGAGTCTTCCTAGACTTGGCTGCCTGTCTAAACTTAGTGATTGGGGGAAAGAGACTTAGTCAGGGAGGTGACCAAGAACCCAATGGTCACTCAGTCAGTTAATCACGCCTGTTAGGAGAGTAGACAGATGGAAGCCACTCCTTAAAAAAAGGCACATGGCAGCCTGCCTGAAGTTTGCCAAAAACAGCTGAAGGACTCGCGGACCATGAGAAACAAAAATACTCTGGTCTGACTAGACAAAGATTGAATTCTTTGGTGTGAATGTCAGGTGTTGTGATGTTTGGAGGAAACCAGGCACACACATATACATAGGCCGTAGAGATCCTTCTGGAGGAAAAAATGCTGTGTGTTTTGAGCTACGGTGCCAAATAAGCCTGCCATCTTTAGGGTTAAGCAGAGAAATACAGAAATTCCATTTATGGCTCCTCTGACCGACCAAATCCAATTTATGAGTATTCCCTGGTCTCCGATAACTTCCTTTGCAAGCCGGACAGTTGTTCCGAGATGTTTTCCAACTTGCGTCTGAGTTCAAGGGTTAACCCAGTCTGAGATTGTACCGCTTTGCCCTCTTCATTAATCATGACCGACAGGTGAGGGGTCGTGGTTCTGGTAGCAGCTGTCTTGCCAATTGTCTGGTGGGTCAGGCCAGCAACAAAATGCAACAAAAATATTAAGGTATTTTGTTTAATAGTTTGTTTGAAACCAAGACTGTGGACAATGGAAGAAGTCCAAAATGATGAAGTTCAAAAGAAACGATAAATAATTAAATGTGACAGGATTTATAGTGTAAAACTAGGTTTGTGCATCTCTCCCTTACAATCAAATATGGTATGATATGTAAACACATGGGCAAGTGTATAATTTAAGAGTTGTTTTATTTTTTTTTTACCTCCGCCAAGGAGGTTATGTTTTCAGTCGAGTTTGTTTGTTTGTCTGTCTGTCAGCAGGATAACTCAAAAAGTTTTGAACGGATTTTGATGAAATTTTGTGGAGTGGTTGGAAATGACAAGAGGAACAAGTGATTCAATTTTAGTGGTGATCCGGATCACGATCCGGATCCAGGAATTTTTTAAAGGATTCTTCACCATTGCGTGATAGGGGGAATTTTGACATTCTAGTTTCTAACTCCACAAAAACAAGGCAGAAAGGCTTGAAAAAAATTAGGGTGTAACATAGTCAAATGTTCTATCAAACAACAAAGTTTGGTGATGATTGGATCCGGATTCCGGATCTGGTGATCCAGAATATGCAAAAATGTAGAGAAAATAGAAAATGTGTCAGTGTGAGGTGACAAATGAAGCTAGAGATGCACAACTAACACCAAACTGTAGCTGAATCTGTACTGATTCAGTAAGGTGTCATCAGATTTGATGTAGCTTCAAATGTTATGGAGCTAGATCCAGAAGAAAACCGCCATTACCGAAAAATCGTTTTTATACAGTAACTTTTGAACTAATAAAGACATAAAAGTGATTCCAAGTTCTAGTGGTCTGTTTTCATGGTCAAGGATGTCAAATATACAGGAAAGAAAAGTGTATGTATCATAGTTTTGGTTGTAACACTGAATTATTGAATAGATCACTGTGTCAAGGAGGGAATCTCTTTAGGGTCAGTGACCCTATGGTCTTGTTATTTTTATGCAATACCTGTTACAGTGGTTTAGTATTTTTTTATATACGTATTTAATGTAATGTTATTATGGTATGTGTTATGTCAGTGACCCCATGGCCTTGGCGGAGGTTTGCACTCTCTGAGTGCTTGTAGTTATAATTATTGAAATATGTTTTTTCTTGAATGTAAACATTGATTTTCTATGATCAATTTGAATATACTAAAAGTGACATTGCTTGCTTTTAACTACATATTTCATGTAAAATTAGGGACCTTATTCAGGTTTTTGCTGCTGTCCTGCAGCACATTTTCACCACTGGGGGCAGCACCATATAAAATAAGAGAAAGGCAGCTGTTGCTTGCATAGCATAAATAACAAAGCATGAGGTTTCCCACTCTGGTTCTCTAACTGATGACAGTATTAACAAATTGTGAAGTGAACATAAAGTTTAAATTGAGATATTTATCCATTATACTGCATACCTCTAACTTTGTGAAGTAAAACAAAATCAACATATCCAATAAACATTCCTATGAACAGTCTCACAAGGCGCGCCAACCTTTGAACATGGAAGTAGCTGTAAAACATGATTAATTTAACTGATTTATACCTTAAAATTGCTCCATCAATCTGTTTATAGTACATTTCCATTGCTTCAGGGGTCTGTGTGTTGATGTAGGTGTATCTATTACATTAAAATTGAGTTTAGATTCATCTCGATTGATTGCTACACCTATATTTGATACCTGAAGAAAACATGGAAAGCCAGAGAAGGGTCAATGTGAGACTGGAGTGAAAAGTCACCAACAGGTTCCTGCTGGTAAAACAAGATTGATAGAAAAATGACAACAGTTTTGAGACAAGAGGAAGATACAGGTGCAAGTGGAGATGGATGGAGACAGAAATAATGTCAGACAAAATAAAGGTGGAAAAGCATGTTGAACAGATATAAAGCAGAAGGGTTGTATGATACAGGTCATCTGTCACTGGGGA
This sequence comes from Thalassophryne amazonica, assembly GCF_902500255.1. Taxonomy (NCBI): domain Eukaryota; kingdom Metazoa; phylum Chordata; class Actinopteri; order Batrachoidiformes; family Batrachoididae; genus Thalassophryne; species Thalassophryne amazonica. The sequence goes on along the minus strand of NC_047117.1, from coordinate 88,679,580 downwards.
GAGAGTTGTTGGGCATCTCTGTGGGTTGTGAGCTTTGGCAGCAGAAAGTGATACTGCTGCAGCCTATAGTGCAGCTCACATCTCTTGATATGAACATAAAAACATGTACATCTCACGTTAAAATTTCAAGGCAATTGCAACAGTAGAAATATAGCTAAAATGTGAAGGGGTACCATTGCAAAAAAAAAAAAATATTTTGCTTTGAATAGTTGATTAAAGGTGTATGGCCTTTGTTTTTTGTTTCGTTCTGTGATTTTTGAATATGTTTTTTAAATTTAATTTGTATTTATTAGCCTTTAAATAGGGGGTTCATAGTGTGACATTGCTAATATGTTCAAAATTTGCACCGTCTTAAAAAAAAAAAATTTCCCTGAAGGAAAAAAATCAAATGAATAGACCTTGAACTATGTTCAGTACTGACACATACTGTTATGAGTCGGACGCAGGACGGAGAACCGACCAGCGTTTGAAGGACCCAGTATGAAATAAGCAGAGCACGGTACAAAGGATAACAAAATTTAATGACATAACAGTGATGTGAAAAAATACAAACAAATGAGTGCGCGGTCTGGCGTGGTGGATTTGCGGTGCGCTCCTAGCAGCACAAACGGTCCGGAGCCAGAACCAGTTCAGACCCAAGGACCCCGCCGACACCCCCCCAGGTGGCCGCGACAAACCGAGTCTGTGAAAGAAGAAACCATCATGTGAGTCCACACTCCACACACAGAGAGACCGCTCAAAGGTGTACATAAACAGCAAACACTTCCTGGCTTAATTACTAATCAGCTTCCCACCCTGCAGGCATGGAACACCCTGTTCACATTACTCAACTGCAGTGGAAGCTGATTAAACGACTAACATAACAGCTCAATATAATAAGGTGTGAGGGACACCACATTTACTGACTGTACTAATGTTAGTCACAAAACCTAACGTACCTCAGGAAGTGTGCTGACGAGCGTGAGACCTCACCCCCTCCTCTTTCACAGACCATGGTGTCAAACCTGGTATGGTCTCTGCATCCACTGATGATGAGATGGCTCTCGAGACAACGATCTCACCCGTCTGGTCACAAGGTCGAGTCTCTGGCAAATACACACTGTGTACTCCAGACTTAAATGCCACCATGCTCCAATCCGTGTAGATGCACCACAGCTGTGAGTCCTGACGAGCTGCACTTGATCAGCCTCAGGTGATCAGGGTGAGGTCCTGAAAACTCAGCCACACAGCCACTCAGTCCTAAATGCGTACCACCTGGAAGGAAAAACAAAAGACAGCACAGAAGACAGAAACAAAAGGCAGCCAGGCCCCCCCAGCCATACAACACATACGTTCTATTATAGAGACCATATTGACACTCCCGTCCATTTACCCGATTTGCATATCCAGTCCCGCCCGCTCCTGTGAAACTCTGACAATTTATGACCGCACAATAATGGAGATGCATTGATTTTGTGTCTTCTCCCAAGCCACAGGAGAAAACACATCCTTTAGGCTATTAATAAAGAGATTCATGAGGTTGTTTGTTTCATTTCCCTGGCCTGTATGTTTTTTTTTTTTTTTTTTTGATGCACTGGTAAGGAATAGCACTTGTATTTCATTGTTTTAATTTAGTTTAAAGACAGTTTCATTTTATGTTTTCATATATGTGTGCCATATATGGGCATGCAGCAAAATGAGACTGTTGGTTAGGTTGCTGCGGTAACTCCCGCTGCAGCAACTCCAGCTGTGGCTACGGCTGCGTCTGTCTCTGTATGTATACCTGATGACTATTAGGCTATAACCTAATAATTACTCCATATTTTATTTATCATTATATTATGAATCGTCTGTATTGGAAATTTGCACAAATTGTAATCATGGTAGCCTGCAACTTTTTATTTTTATTTATTTGCGGTTGATGGGTGACGGACAGGCTCATCTGTGCAGGGCGGTCCCAACTGACTCGAGGGCAGGCAAGTTACCCTAAGGTCCGCCCATAATGCCAGGTCTGCTCCACTCGCTCAGGTCCTCAGCCACTACAAGTACGTATTTTTAAGTACCTTCTGAATTATTTTGCTCATGATGGAGGCACTCATTTCATGCTAACGCTTGATGCAATGCCAATGCCTTGATACTGCACCTAATGCCGAGCGACCATCAAGCCAATTATACAGCATATTATATAAAGAATGGAACTTTGCTAAAATATGGAAATACTGCTGGAACATGCTGATAGTATTTACCAATTATGAAATGCAAATGGATTCTATATTCCAAGAGACAACTGTTTGTCTGTATATGTCCTTCTCATGACATCCTGACATCAGGGTGAATGTGAGACATTACTGTAAAGCACTTTGAATGTCTGATGCAGATGGAAAAGCGCTATATAAATGTACGTAGTCCATTTACCATTTCATGTCCAAATGGCACAGTGGAATTGAGTCAAACTTGGCACACATATAATTTGACATACAGGAAGTGACATAGGCTATTGAGCAATTTCACAGTAATAGCAGGAGTCGTTGTAGTACTGGTTAAGGGGAGAAGCACTTTGTGTTGCTTCATCATTGCCAGGTGTGCTAAAAGGCTGGTGTCATAATATTCTATTCTGTTGTTTTTCTTTTGAACTTTTTACCTCTATTTTTGCAAGTAGCAGTAGCAGTAGATGACATTAGATGAGACAGAACTTTATTGATCCCTTGGGAAGACTCCTTCAGGGAAATTGAGGTTCCAGCGGCATTGTATAGCAGCACACAGAGTAGTAGTAGTACTTATGTTTATGGGATGTGTGCAATATGGAGGGGGGGGGGGGGGGGGGGGTAGTCTGTTACACTGTTATCAGTCTGTTGTGTGTTATTATATTTATATTCATGCTGTCTGTCTATATTGTGTTTCAGGGGGTGTGTTTGATCTGATTTTATTTCTTTACTTTGATCTGTTTTTGTCTGTTGGTTGCCTTCCTGTTTGTTTATTTTCTTGTTGAACTTTTTCCTTATTGGGTCTTTCTGTCTCTCTTGGTGGTGGGCGTTTCTCTCTCTCTCTCCCTGGTCATGCTCTCCTTCTGGTGCTTTCCACACTCATCTGCTCTCAATTAGCTCATCACTTGGGTGTATATATATACTGCTCATTTTTATTTTGTCTCTTTGCCAGATTGATGCGCCCTGTGCCTTCTGTCCAGCTTTCAGTTTTGTATTCCATAGTCCTGCCTGCCTCATTGTGTTCTCGACCTCACGCCCATTTGTTCCAACCTTGCTTAAGCCTGATGATTATTGTACTGCTGCTCTGTATTTTGGACTGTGTTCCCGTGTACAGACCATTGCTTACCACATCACTAAAGTTTTTCAACCAGAGCTGTTTGTGTGAGCCTCGCACATGTGTTCTAACCAACCTGCTTGTTAGATCAATCTGGCCAATGATGGACACAGCAGGCTCAGATCCCTATCAGCTGGCCGTACGTTACCACAGTCAGCAGCTCGCGCAGCAGGAACACCAGCTTGCTATGCTCAGTTCTGGGTTTAGCGAACTCCCTAAACACCAGGACACATTCATGTCATCAGTTAGCACACAGATGATTCAGCTTCTGGTGCAACTCAGTCCTCAGGCTTCATCGGACGTGGCCACCGACGTTTCCAGCCCATCTCCACCGGGGCTGTTAGCAGCTGCACCCGCTTCTGCACCAGCCTCAGTGGTTTGCAATCAGCTGTCACAACCTGAACATTTCTCTGGTGAAACTGGTGGTGTCAGACCATTTATCACGCAGTGTGAGCGTCACTTCGAGCTGATGGCGCCCATGTTCCCAACTGACAGAATGAAGATCACTTATATGATCACTCACCTGTCCGGCTGAGTGGCTGCCTGGGTCACTGCTGAGTGGGGTTGTCAATAACCCACCTATGCTTCACTTCCAGCGTTTACCACTGCTCTCAAACAGGAATTCCAGCACATGGCTCCGGGGTGCGAGGCAGCGCGCTCACTCATGAGGTTGAAGCAGGGCAGCCGCCGGGTCACAGACTATGCCATAGACTTCCGCATTCTAGCAGCTAAAAGAGAATGGAACCCGGCAGCCCTTCTCAGTGTCTTCTTCCAGGGTCTCTCAGCCGACATTCAGGACCAACTAATAGCCAGTGACTTGACGGATGATTTGTATGAGCTGATAGCACTGGCCATCGTCACGGACCGTTGCCTGCAGGACTGCCCCTGCAGGCCCGCACAGCCAAGGAAACCGCTATCTGGATCCCTGAATCTGGATCCTCCTCCACTCATGCTTGGCCCGACCCCCTGCCACACAGCTCAGAGGAGCCCATGCAGCTGTGGCGAACACGCTTGTCATTAGCGGCGCGACAGTGCCGCCATGAGGACGGCCTCTGCTTTTACTGTATACAGTCAGGACACTTGATATCCAATTGTCAAGCCAGGGGTGCCATAATGTGGCCAAGATCAGAGGTATGGGTGAGACTTAATTCTATCTCCTCCGTTTCGACTCAGAATATTATCCCAGTCAAATTAATATCTGACTTCTCCACTATAGCTGTATCTGCTTTTGTAGATTGTGGTTCTGATGGCAATTTGATTTTGTCCTCTCTCGCCAGGTCCCTTCATCTTAAGATGTTTAAGCTCTCTCGCCCTCTGGTGGTACGTGCTGTGGATGGTCACGTTCTTGGTCAAATCACTCACTGCACTCAGTCGATCAAAATGTTAATTTCCCACACTCATTCTGAATCAGTTAGTTTCCATGTATGTGGATAATATGACTCACCCGATCACACTGGGGCACCCCTGGCTACAATGTCATAGGCCCAACTTTGATTGGGTTAAGGACGAGATTGTTTCTTGGAGCCACACATGTATTAATGCATGTCTGCCTAAATCTGAATACATTCCGCAGGGTTCCAACCCAGATTCACAAGGGTTCCCAACTGTTACTATGACCTCGCAGCCATTTTTAGTAAAGCAAAAGCTAAATCGTTACCACAGCATCGTGATTATGACTGTGCCATTGAGCTCCTCCCTGGGGCGACTCCGCCACAGGGGAAGTTTTTTCCTCTATCTGCACCTGAATGCTGTGCTATGAGTGAGTACATTCAGGAGTCCTTAGCAACTGGCTTGATTTGCTCATCATTGTCACCCGCAGGGGCGGGTTTCTTTTTTTATTGAAAAGAAGGATTAGACTTCGCACCTGCATCGATTACCATGGCCTGAATGAAATCACAGAAAAAAATCATTACCCACTGCCGCTAATCTCCTCCGCATTTGAGTTGCTGGAAGGAGCCACAGTTTTTACTAAGCTTAATCTGCGGAATGCGTATCATTTGGTCAGGATTAAACAAGACGATGAATGGAAGACAGCCTTTTACACACACTCCAGTCATTATGAATATCTTGTGATGCCATTTGGACTCACGAGCGCGCCCGCCGTTTTCCAAAACTTGGTCAACGATGTGCGATGTGAATTCCTAAATAAGTTTGTTTTTGTGTACCTGGACGATATTCTTATTTTTTCCCCTGATCTGGCCACCCACACCCGACATGTTCGCCTGGTATTACAGACTTTACTGCATAATGGGTTTTAGTAAAAGCTGAGAAATGCAAATATCATAGATCCATTGTCTCTTTTTTAGGTTTTGTCATTTCCACAGGGGAAATTAAGATGGATTCTGCGAAGGTGACGGAAATTCAAGAATGGGCGGCTCCCGCTTCTCGTAAGGATGTACAACAGTTTCAAGGTTTTGCCAGTTTCTATCTTAAATGTATTTGTGGTTTCAGTACGGTAGCAGCTCCCCTTCACACGGTCACCTCTTCCCTCCAGCCATTCGTCTGGACGCCAGAGTATGACGAAGTGTCCAGAGTCCTAAAGAATCACTTCACCACGGCCCCCGTGCTGCTTCTCCCTGACCCCACATGGCAGTTCGTTGTGGAGGTCGATGCCTCCAATGTAGGAGTGGGTGCTGTTCTGAGAAATCCCTCCGACAACAGGCTGCATCCATGCACCTTTTTTTCTCTAAAAAAAACTGACCCCAGCAGAACAGAATTATGGCATCGGCAACCGCGAGTTGTTAGTTTGTTAGTGGTTAAAGTGGCTTTGGAGGAGTGGCAACACTGGTTGGAGGGGGCACAATTCCCGTTCATAGTATACACCGATAACAAGAAACTTGAGTATCTCCACACTGCCAAACGTCTCAACTCCCGGCAGGCCTGATGGGCAATATTTTTCAGTCATTTCAATGTCACTCTGTCCTACTGTCCACGCACTAAAAATTGTAAACCCAACACTTTATCTCGGCTGGAGGAACCGGTACACGCACCCGTTGATCCCGGGACGATTTTGCCCTCCTCATGTTTTGTGTCCGCCCTAACCTGGGACATTGAGTCCAAAATTAAATTGGCAGTCGGAGATGCGCCAGTTCCTGCCAGATGTGCACGAGGAAAACTTTTTGTTCCTCCTACCCTCAGGAGTGAAACTATTTGCTGGTGTCATGAATGCCGAATGTTCTGTCATCCCAGTTTCAAGAACACTTTGTTTACTGTACAGCAAAGATTTTGGTAGCCAGGACTGGTTAAGGATGTCACCAAATATGTGTCCACCTGCCAGATATGTGGTCCTCTAACCGCCCACCTGAGGGTCCCTTGTTGCCGTTACCCGTCTCGACTCACCCGTGGTCCCATATTGCGATGGACAAAAATTCTTGAAAGGGTAGTTGTAAAACAGCTAACTGATCATCTGCAGAGGAATGGTCTATTTGAAGAGTTTCAGTCAGGTTTTAGAATTCATCATAGTACAGAAACAGCATTAGTGAAGGTTACAAATGATCTTCTTATGGCCTCGGACAGTGGACTCATCTCTGTGCTTGTTCTGTTAGACCTCAGTGCTGCTTTTGATACTGTTGACCATAAAATTTTATTACAGAGATTAGAGCATGCCATAGGTATTAAAGGCACTGCGCTGCGGTGGTTTGAATCATATTTGTCTAATAGATTACAATTTGTTCATGTAAATGGGGAATCTTCTTCACAGACTAAAGTTAATTATGGAGTTCCACAAGGTTCTGTGCTAGGACCAATTTTATTCACTTTATACATGCTTCCCTTAGGCAGTATTATTAGATGGTATTGCTTAAATTTTCATTGTTACGCAGATGATACCCAGCTTTATCTATCCATGAAGCCAGAGGACACACACCAATTAGCTAAACTGCAGGATTGTCTTACAGACATAAAGACATGGATAACCTCTAATTTCCTGCTTTTAAACTCAGATAAAACTGAAGTTATTGTACTTGTCTCAGAGTGATGCTGAAAAACTAATTCATGCATTTATTTCCTCTAGGCTGGACTATTGTAATTCATTATTATCAGGTTGTCCTAAAAGTTCCCTAAAAAGCCTTCAGTTAATTCAAAATGCTGCAGCTAGAGTACTGACGGGGACTAGAAGGAGAGAGCATATCTCACCCATATTGGCCTCTCTTCATTGGCTTCCTGTTAATTCTAGAATAGAATTTAAAATTCTTCTTCTTACTTATAAGGTTTTGAATAATCAGGTCCCATCTTATCTTAGGGACCTCGTAGTACCATATCACCCCAATAGAGCGCTTCGCTCTCAGACTGCAGGTTTACTTGTAGTTCCTAGGGTTTGTAAGAGTAGAATGGGAGGCAGAGCCTTCAGCTTTCAGGCTCCTCTCCTGTGGAACCAGCTCCCAATTCAGATCAGGGAGACAGACACCCTCTCTACTTTTAAGATTAGGCTTAAAACTTTCCTTTTTGCTAAAGCTTATAGTTAGGGCTGGATCAGGTGACCCTGAACCATCCCTTAGTTATGCTGCTATAGATGTAGACTGCTGGGGGGTTCCCATGATGCACTGTTTCTTTCTCTTTTTGCTCTGTATGCACCACTCTGCATTTAATCATTAGTGATCGATCTCTGCTCCCCTCCACAGCATGTCTTTTTCCTGGTTCTCTCCCTCAGCCCCAACCAGTCCCAGCAGAGGACTGCCCCTCCCTGAGCCTGGTTCTGCTGGAGGTTTCTTCCTGTTAAAAGGGAGTTTTTCCTTCCCACTGTAGCCAAGTGCTTGCTCACAGGGGGTCGTTTTGACCGTTGGGGTTTTACATAATTATTGTATGGCCTTGCCTTACAATATAAAGCGCCTTGGGGCAACTGTTTGTTGTGATTTGGCGCTATATAAAAAAATTGATTGATTGATTGATTGATTTTGTGACTGGTTTTCCATCCTCTAAGGGACAGACTGTTGTTTTGAATGTGGTAGATAGCCTCTCTAAGATGGTTCATTTCATTCCTCTGAGTAAGCTACTGTCAGCTAGCGGTGGTCATGTTAAATCAGATTTTTAAACTGCACGGTCTGCCTCAGGATATAGTTTCTGACCGTGTGCCACAGTTTTGTCCCATTTCTGGAGAGAGTTTTGCCATCTCTTCAGGGTCACATCCATATTAACCTTGGGTTACCATCCACAGGCCAATGGGCAGGAGGAACGGATAAATCAGGAATTAGAAAAAGGCCTCCAGTTGCTTGCGTCACAACACCCCACATCCTGGTCAGAACAACTTCCTTGGATGGAACTTGCCCATAACAGTTTACCCTCAGCTTCCACCAGTTATTCTCCATTTCACATGGTCTTTGATCACCAGCCCGCAGTTTTTTCCCTCAGTTGATCTCAACTCCCCAGTTCCCTCAGCTCTCAGTCTGATTCTTCATTGCTGACGAACCTGGGAGCGGGCAAGGAACATTTTGTCATGTTCCATGATGTCTTATAAGGCAGCCGCTGACTGTAGGAGGACTGCTGCCCCGTTTTACATCTTGGGTCAGAAGGTGTGGCTCTTGATGCGCCACTTGGTCCTTAGGGGCATACCCATAAAATTGGCTCCCAGGGTTGTCGGTCCTATCCCAGTCTCCAAGGTCATTAATCCTGTTTCTGTCCATCTCCATCTCCCTCAGTCCATGCTTGTCCACCCCACATTCCATGTCAGTAATATCAAACCTGTTCAGTTGAGCATTTTGTGCCCTCCTGCCATTCCCCCGCTGCCTGCCCGGTGTGTGGATGGTGGCCCGGTTTTGACCGTGTACTGGCTCCTGGCCTCTCGCCGTTGTGATCACGGGTTTCAGTATTTGATCAATTGAGAGGGTTATGACCCCATGGAATGGTCGTGGGTCCCCTCCTGCTTTATTTTGGATCCCGGCCTTATTTGTGACTTTCATGCCGCTCACCCCTGTTCTCCTCGGCTGACCCCAAAACTGGCAATAAAACTGATTATTATTTACAGATATTATCAAGTTTTAGAGATTTGCTTTCAGTTTGAGTTTGAGGAAGATAATTTAAAAATAATGGATTCTTTATTTTATTTATTTATCTATTTATTGCATTTCTTGTATTTAAAATGACATAAACAAATTAAAATGTGTGAAATACCAAGTGTTCCAATACTTTTTTGAGGGCATAGATTCCTAACGTTATGATGAGTGCAAAATGAGTGTGGTATTATTACTGTTTTGTTTAAAAATGTTTAATTTTCACTGTTGCTGCACTTTGTGTCAAATCATAGTCATATTGTATATCATATTGATATGACAAAATTGAGATATGATAATTTGGCCATATTGTATAACCCTACTTTCAACTTGATGAAAACTTTTAATATTAATTTACATCTACATTAAAAAATGATTAAAGTGGCAGGGGGTTAAGATGGCTGTAATTAGGGGAGTCTGTGGGGTGGTGACCCCCCAGACGCTGAAAGGCAAAAAAAAAAAAAAAATGCTTAAAAAGGAGGGGTTCTTGGCGGGTGGTGCCCTCCCCAGAAGCTGAAAGGTTTTAGCAGTGCTCATTCTCCCAAGACCCATTTTACTGAAAAAAGTCTGAAGGACCTAAATGATATGGTGAGATGCTGAAGAGCTTCGCTCGTTCATGTCCGCGACATAGCGTAATCTAGCCAAAATTCATTAATAATATGTATGATTGTATCAATGGGGATTTAATATGTATATAGAAAAAAAATCATGGGTCTATTTGGGTCATTTGCATAATTTTCAAGTCATAATTACCTCCAAAGGGTCTCATACTCTCGTATCATGTTCATTTGTGGAGGTGTCATAATCAATATGTGATCCTTAATGAACAGTTGTTGTCCAAATGTTCACTGATGGTTTTGTATTCCGATGATGACATGTTGGATCACTGACTGAGGCTAGATGACCAATAATCCTCACATTTGCAGTTCAAACAAACACACAAGCACTCACTGAGGCATACACATCAGATGTATTATATGTTTTCTGCATCAGGGCTTCGGGGCCCCTGACAGATCCCTGATATTGAAATTGATTTGTCTAACATTGATTGTATTCCCTGCACTGACTGTACTCATATTTACCTGATATTATTTGCTATTGTCACTCTTCCCCCCATATAACAGCTGCAAAAAAAAACAAACTAAATGTGCAAAGAAGTCTCTGCTGAAAAGAAAGGGACAGGGACAACATGCAGAGGGAAGATCAGGATGATCCACGAATCTGTGAAGTGAAAAAAAACCTGATGGTATTTCTTTTTTCTCAAAGAAAACTTTCACCACAGACTCTGTCTCAGTCTATGCAGAACAGATGATGAGCTCCCCATTTGCTCTGTTCTCTTCTCCCCATCTCCTTCAGTCCTCCTTACAGTACAATAATTCTAATTATGTTCAGACAACTAAACATGCCAACGCTAACGAAGTCACAGATATGGGGAAATTGGCTCATTTGCACAACAATAAATGTAGGTTTGAACCCACAGAAAGCCTATTAACATTTAAATGATACAAGGACATTATCTGTAAAGTGTGTGCTTATCCGGGGTGGCTTTCTGTGTGGATGTGCAGAAAATGATCAAACTGCTGTGCGTCTGCCTGCACTGCTCAGTGCAACACTGACAGCCCTGCTGACAGCACTTTGTAACCGGAGAGAAACGGGAGGCGAGGGTTGGGGAGGTTAGAGGAGGAGCAGATCAGGATGACAGCGGGGGGAGCAGGTGTCACAGCAGTGTGTTGTGATTAGGTGGGAAGGTGAGGAGTGAACCCGGAAAAGAAATGATTGGTTGATGTGAAGCTGAGGAGGTAGACAGAGGAAAACGGGAAAGAGAAAGTGAAGGACTTTTAAATTAAATGAGTAGATGTCCAGAACTAACATATTGTCCACGCTCACGAGTAAAACACAGAGAGTAAGAATTTGTCCAAAGAAACAATGTGCAATGATTTTTGTAAACACTTTTAAATGTGATGTGAGCTGGAATGTTCTTCATTACAGAACTGTGATTGTATTGTATTATTATATATATTTTTTTAAATGGTGGATGCCCTCCCTGATGCAACTCTCCATCTATAAGGAGAAATGGCCTAATGTGCATGTGTTGATGGTTGATGGTGAGACAATCCAGAACACCTGCGGAAAGCCAAGGAGCCGCAGACAGACCATACAATCTCCATACAGTGAGGAAACTTGGGCTTTGATGGAGTTGAACCCTCAGGGTCTTCTAGCTGGGAGGCCAGTCTGGTAACCAGTTTCACATTTCTGCTCAAAGATTTAAATATAAGGCAATGCAAAAACACCCTCAGCCATATGAGCATTGTCTTGTTTATAATTTGCAGTTGTTCAATTGGTATTGTTTTAGTTTAAGTAAAGTATAGATGTTTAATAAAGCCCCTCTATCAATCAGTCAATCAATCATAAACTATATTTTCATTTATAATATTTACAGAGGTGTTATCAGGTTACAAAAACAGTGTTTTCATTTTTAGAAGTGTTTCTTTCTTACTGGCATTTGCAGAATATACACAGTAAATTTTGCAGAGTAAAATATACTCTCCCAGGATAACATTTGATCTCAGTCTACATAGAGTGAAATTCACTCTATTATCGAGTGGAATCAGCTCTACCGTCTTGTCAAATCAAGTTTTTCCACTCCATTAAGAGTCATTCACAGAATGATGGAGTTGATTTTACACTGTGATAGAGATGATTTAGCATTGAGATAGAGTATATTTTACTCTGCAAAAATTTACTGTGTATGAGAAACATGTCATGCAAACACATAAATGAAGCAGTTTTACAGAGACCTGCCAGTGATGTGCCGATTTATTCTGACTGGCTGTCACCCCCGCCACTCAAAAAACAAACAAACAAACAAACAAAGAACAGAACAGAACAGAATGAAACAGAATGTGACTTTCAAACCTCTTAAAATAGGTCAAGGTTAGCCATCTTTGAACTTGTCCAAGGTCTGTGTCCTAAGAATGTTCCCTGTGAATTTAAAGACTCTGGCAGTAATACGTAGGACTGGACTTATGCTGAGCACAGACAGATGGACAGACAGACAGACGGCTGGACAAGTGGACAGATGGACACAAAGTCTTTGCGATACCCAATGACCATATTTGATGGCTTTAGGTAAAAAAAATTGCAAAAATAAAAGATTTGTGCTCATCCTGAAATACCACCCTGTTCCTGTGTTTCTGGTCCAGTTTGACCCAATAATCAAGGAGCTCTACATCACATTAAATTCATAGAAACTCCTGTTGCCATTGTGGCCTTAAATTCATCCACAGAATGAATGAATAGAATAGAATAGAATAGAATAGAATGCTTTTTTATTGTCATTATACACAAGGTACAATGAAATTAAAAGACAACTCCCGTAGTGCAAAGGTGTAAAACGTAAACACAACTAGAAGCACTCGGAGAGTACAAACCTCTGCCAAGGCCATGGGGTCACTGACGCCATAACATCTACACGCCGTGGAATCATTGAACCTAAAAAAGTCTAACAATGAAGTTTGCTAAAAAAAAAGTTTCATCTGCTGTGACTGGATAGCATGTATCCTTAGCGCTTGGCATCACAGTTTATTGCAACTTGCACCTTTCCCAGAAGCTACTGTCATCTGAGCACTGATATTGATATTGCATGTGCTTATAGACAAAAACAAATAAGAGACAAAATTCAATTTATTATTCAAGTAAACTGCAAATATATGATTTTTTTAACATTTATGAAACGCTTCTCTAAATAAATAAAAGTAAATTCTGAAATAGAACTATTTTTTTTAAGTGTTGCATGTGCTACACAAGACCATAGGGTCACTGACCCTAAAGAGATTCCCTCCTTGGCACAGTGATCTATTCAACAATTCAGTGTTACAACCAAAACTATGATACATACACTTTTCTTTCCTTTATATTTGACATCCTTGACTATGAAAACATACCACTAGAACTTGGAATCACTTTTATGTCTTTATTAGTTCAAAAGTTATTGTATAAAAACGATTTTTTGGTAATGGCGGTTTTCTTCTGGATCTAGCTCCATAACATTTGAAGCTACCTCAAATCTGATGACACCTTACTGAATCAGTACAGATTCAGCTACAGTTTGGTGTTAGTTGTGCATCTCTAGCTTCATTTGTCACCTCACACTGACACATTTTCTATTTTCCCTATATTTTTGCATATTCTGGATCACCAGATCCGGAATCCGGATCCAATCATCACCAAACTTTGTTGTTTGATAGAACATTTGACTATGTTACACCCTAATTTTTTTCAAGCCTTTCTGCCTTGTTTTTGTGGAGTTAGAAAGTAGAATGTCAAAATTCCCCCTTGTTCCTCTTATCATTTCCAACCACTCCACAAAATTTCATCAGAATCCATTCAAATCTCTTTGAGTTATCCTGCTGACAAACAGACAGACAAACAGACAAACAAACTCGACCGAAAACATAACCTCCTTGGCAGAGGTAAAAAGACAAGTAAGAATATATACATGTATTTACAAAGGAGCCAGTAGGTGTATATAAATAGAAGTCTGTACTATTCATTGCATTCACCTTTATAAAAAATAAATGCAATGAATAGCGCAGACTGTAGGCTAATGGGCATTCAATGCCCATATTGCACTTGGGTAGAACATGTTGTTGAGTCTGGATGTGCGGGCCTTGATGGACCGGTACCTCTTTCCTGAGGGCAGCAGTGAGAACAGGCTTTGCCCGGGGTGTGAACCATCGAAGCTGATGCTTCTGGCCCTGCGCAGACATCTGGTGTTATAGATGTCTGACAGAGAGGACAGCTGCGCTCCTATGATGCTCTGTGCTGACTTCCTGACTCTCTCCAGAGCCTTCTTGTCAGCCTGAGAGCAGCTCATGTACCACACCAAGATGTTGTTGGTGAGGACGCTCTCTACAGAACACCTATAGAAGGACAGCAGCAGTTCCTGGGACAGGTTGACCTTCCTTAGTGACCTTAAAAAGTACAGACGCTGCTATGCCTTTTTCGCAAGGGCATTGGTGTTGGTGCCACATGTAAGGTCCTGAGAAATGTATGTTCCCAGGAACTTGAAGTCACTGACTCTGTCTACGGTGTCTCCCTGAATGAGAAGGGGGGGGGGGGGGGGTCCTCCCTCTTCCACCTAAAATCTAGCACCGAGTCCTTTGTCTTTGAGGTGTTAAGTGCCAGGTTATTTAGGGAGCACCAAGTAATGAGGTTCAGGACCTCCTCTCTGTCGGGCGTCTCATCGTTGTTGTGAATCAGCTCAACCACAGTAGTGTCATCCCCAAATTTGACAAAGATGTTGCTGCTGTGGGTTGGTGCACAGTCATGGGTGTACAAAGTGTACAGCATGGGGCTGAGCACACAGCCCTGAGGGGCCTCAGTGCTCACTGCCAGCACTGAGGAGTGGTGGGACCCCCATCCTGATTGACTGCAGATGGTTGGTGACAAAGTCTCTGATCCATCTGCAGGTGTGCTCACCAATGCCCAGACTGCGCAGTTTGAACAACAGTCTGCTTGGAACAAGTGTGTTAAAAGCAGAACTGAAGTCCATGAACAACATCCTCACATAATTGCCTGAGATGTTGACACACTGTGTGGAGGGCTGTGTTGATGGCATCACCTGTGGACCTGTTGGCTCTGTATGCAAATTGGTGCTGATCAAGGCTGGGAGGTAGTAAGGATTTTATGTGCCTCAGCACCAGCCTCTCAAAGCACTTCATCACAGTTGAAGTGAGAGCCACAGGTCTGTAATCATTCAGACTGCTGACCAACTGTCTCTTAGGGATGAGCACAATAGTGGCAGATTTTAGCAACTCGGGACTGTGCAGGCAGCCAGCGAGAGGTTAAAAATGGTAGTAAAAACCTCTGCCAGCTGGTTTGCACAGCCCCTCAATACCCTCCCCTGGACACCATCGGTACCATGCTCTTACATTTGAAATGTCATTCATTTCTGAATGTGTTTAGCAATCATAATAATATGCACAATAGAATAGATATAATTATTATTTCCAATATGACAAAGAGGAAACAGGTTGAAGCTTGTAGTTCTACTACTTATAATGTACATTAATTTAAATAATGCTTTCAAACCAAAATAAAAAAATCTAAGTTCTTAACAACAGATCAAGGTATCAAACAGACATGAAAACAACACAAATGAAATGCATCGGAGGCTGATATCCTCCACACTCTACACTCTGAGATAGCTGCTACTACAAGCTACAGGTTTGTCTTTGTGTCTCATAGCAGCCTGTTCTCAAGGTTCTTGAAATGCAGCAATATCTCGACCTGGTGGACATTTACATTAATGCAGGTACAATAGAAGTTTGCCAAGAGCATTAGTAAGTTGATTTTATGAAGTATAAATACTCACTGTCAGCAGTACATGTAATTGTCTTTTTTTTTTTTATCTATATAACTTTACATAATGAATTTGTTACTTAAAGTACTGTTTGCCTGCCTGTATTGGTCAGCCCTGTGATAGACTGGCTGCCTGTTCAGGGTGCACCCTGCCTCTCACCCAATGACCGCTAGAATGATAGCTCCAGCTCCCATGTCCTTTATCTGGAGAAAGCAGGTATAGAAAGTAAATGAATGAATGTGCCATGAAGACATGTATACCTACCAAGTGATCAAAAATAGTTTTTGATCAATATGAGCTTTGATCAAATTGTCACAAAATTGGTATCACAGAAAATATGAATGTGTTTTTTAGGCTTTGCTTTCCACGTTCATGTGCTGTGGAATAAAAGACTCTAAATTGTGCAACCTGTTCTTTATCACAATCTATTATTAGACTCTATTGGCTTTGCTCAAAAAGTAAATGAGTCCACCCACCACTTTAATCATATCTTAGATCTTGTTCTGACTTATGGTATGGAAATAGAAGACTTAACAGTATTCCCTGAAAACTCCCTTCTGTCTGATCATTTCTTAATAACATTTACATTTACTCTGATGGACTACCCAGCAGTGGGGAATAAGATTCATTACACTAGAAGTCTTTCAGAAAGCACTGTAACTAGGTTTATGTATATGATTCCTTCTTTATGTTCTCTAATGCCATATACCAACACAGTGCAGAGTAGCTACCTAAACTCTGTAAGTGAGATAGAGTATCTCGTCAATAGTTTTACATCCTCATTGAAGACAACTTTGGATGCTGTAGCTCCTCTAAAAAAGAGAGCTTTATATCAGAAGTGCCTGACTCCGTGGTATAACTCACAAACTCGTAGCTTAAAGCAGATAACCCGTAAGTTGGAGAGGAAATGGCGTCTCACTAATTTAGAAGATCTTCACTTAGCCTGGAAAAAGAGTCTGTTGCTCTATAAAAAAGCCCTCCGTAAAGCTAGGACATCTTTCTACTCATCACTAATTGAAGAAAATAAGAACAACCCCAGGTTTCTTTTCAGCACTGTAGCCAGGCTGACAAAGAGTCAGAGCTCTATTGAGCTGAGTATTCCATTAACTTTAACTAGTAATGACTTCATGACTTTCTTTGCTAACATAATTTTAACTATTAGAGAAAAAATTACTCATAACCATCCCAAAGACGTATCGTTATCTTTGGCAGCTTTCAGTGATGCCGGTATTTGGTTAGACTCTTTCTCTCCGATTGTTCTGTCTGAGTTATTTTCATTAGTTACTTCATCCAAACCATCAACATGTTTATTAGACCCCATTCCTACCAGGCTGCTCAAGGAAGCCCTACCATTATTTAATGCTTCGATCTTAAATATGATCAATCTATCTTTGTTAGTTGGCTATGTACCACAGGCTTTTAAGGTGGCAGTAATTAAACCATTACTTAAAAAGCCATCACTTGACCCAGCTATCTTAGCTAATTATAGGCCAATCTCCAACCTTCCTTTTCTCTCAAAAATTCTTGAAAGGGTAGTTGTAAAACAGCTAACTGATCATCTGCAGAGGAATGGTCTATTTGAAGAGTTTCAGTCAGGTTTTAGAATTCATCATAGTACAGAAACAGCATTAGTGAAGGTTACAAATGATCTTCTTATGGCCTCGGACAGTGGACTCATCTCTGTGCTTGTTCTGTTAGACCTCAGTGCTGCTTTTGATACTGTTGACCATTAAATTTTATTACAGAGATTAGAGCATGCCATAGGTATTAAAGGCACTGCGCTGCGGTGGTTTGAATCATATTTGTCTAATAGATTACAATTTGTTCATGTAAATGGGGAATCTTCTTCACAGACTAAAGTTAATTATGGAGTTCCACAAGGTTCTGTGCTAGGACCAATTTTATTCACTTTATACATGCTTCCCTTAGGCAGTATTATTAGACGGTATTGCTTAAATTTTCATTGTTACACAGATGATACCCAGCTTTATCTATCCATGAAGCCAGAGGACACACACCAATTGGCTAAACTGCAGGATTGTCTTACAGACATAAAGACATGGATGACCTCTAATTTCCTGCTTTTAAACTCAGATAAAACTGAAGTTATTGTACTTGGCCCCACAAATCTTAGAAACATGGTGTCTAACCAGATCCTTACTCTGGATGGCATTACCCTGACCTCTAGTAATACTGTGAGAAATCTTGGAGTCATTTTTGATCAGGATATGTCATTCAAAGCGCATATTAAACAAATATGTAGGACTGCTTTTTTGCATTTACGCAATATCTCTAAAATCAGAAAGGTCTTGTCTCAGAGTGATGCTGAAAAACTAATTCATGCATTTATTTCCTCTAGGCTGGACTATTGTAATTCATTATTATCAGGTTGTCCTAAAAGTTCCCTAAAAAGCCTTCAGTTAATTCAAAATGCTGCAGCTAGAGTACTGACGGGGACTAGAAGGAGAGAGCATATCTCACCCATATTGGCCTCTCTTCATTGGCTTCCTGTTAATTCTAGAATAGAATTTAAAATTCTTCTTCTTACTTATAAGGTTTTGAATAATCAGGTCCCATCTTATCTTAGGGACCTCGTAGTACCATATCACCCCAATAGAGCGCTTCGCTCTCAGACTGCAGGCTTACTTGTAGTTCCTAGGGTTTGTAAGAGTAGAATGGGAGGCAGAGCCTTCAGCTTTCAGGCTCCTCTCCTGTGGAACCAGCTCCCAATTCAGATCAGGGAGACAGACACCCTCTCTACTTTTAAGATTAGGCTTAAAACTTTCCTTTTTGCTAAAGCTTATAGTTAGGGCTGGATCAGGTGACCCTGAACCATCCCTTAGTTATGCTGCTATAGATGTAGACTGCTGGGGGGTTCCCATGATGCACTGTTTATTTCTCTTTTTGCTCTGTATGCACCACTCTGCATTTAATCATTAGTGATCGATCTCTGCTCCCCTCCACAGCATGTCTTTTTCCTGGTTCTCTCCCTCAGCCCCAACCAGTCCCAGCAGAAGACTGCCCCTCCCTGAGCCTGGTTCTGCTGGAGGTTTCTTCCTGTTAAAAGGGAGTTTTTCCTTCCCACTGTAGCCAAGTGCTTGCTCACAGGGGGTCGTTTTGACCGTTGGGGTTTTACATAATTATTGTATGGCCTTGCCTTACAATATAAAGCGCCTTGGGGCAACTGTTTGTTGTGATTTGGCGCTATATAAAAAAATTGATTGATTGATTGACAATCAGCATACACACTAAACTTGCATTTCCACTCTGCAAGGCATGTCACGGAACATAAGGCTTAACCATTTTCACTTGTTAATGGGCAGAAACCCAATCACTATTTAATTAATTTATTTATTTTGTTATCATCAGAACCTTAAAATGTACTCTTGCAGTTATGGCAAACCAACAGAGAGAGGCAATAATGGGGCAGATGTGTTTGAACTTCCTTATTTTCTTTAGAACTTCATTTGTTAATCATATGGAGACATCTTGTAATCTTATGAGGGAACACTGAAAATGATGGGTTCCAGTACACAAATCTGGAGGACACAAAAAGATGAATTACTGTTTCAGCATGAGTACTGGTTGAAGCACTGTGATCTTACCAACCTGGTCTCATGGCAAGTCATGATTCAGCAGCACAAAATATTCATTAATCTATTGGTTCGTGATATTGTGATGAAAAGCACCTCATTTTCGTCACGGCAGCATGAATTCATTGTAATTCATTCCGTGATGGGTTCATGAAATTAAAAGAGAAGTGGGGGGATGGTTATGGTTGGGGGAAGGAGTAGGATTAGGTTATGGTTGTTAGGGAGGGGGTAGGAGTAGGGTTAGTAATAGTGAGAAAAAAAAATGGGAGACTGGGCTGGATCTTGCACAAATGGAAATGGGCAGGTTGTGCCACCTCTCCAATATGAAATTCATACACCAAGACTGTTAACGCTTACACTCTGGTGAATCACAGAATTAGAAACAAATTTAACTGGACTTAAAGATATATTGCCTGGGTCAGGATCAGCTCAGCCTTCACAGAGTTCAAACATTGTCATGTAAAGTTTCTTGTCATCTGCATTCACAGTAAAAGTTCCCATTACTATGGACAGTCTGATTAAGAGGAGCTACCTAAAAGGAGAATAGCAGTGGACCAAAAACAGAACCCTGGGGTGCACCATAATCAATCTGGAAAATTCAGATGTAGTGTTGTTGCTTTCGAAAACACATTGCTAATGACCTGACAAGCAAGATTTCAACCATGACAGCACTTGACCCTAAGAGGCCAAAAATCCCTTTATAATACTTTCCAACAATATGCTGTAATCAGGGGTGTCCAGTAAGTACTAAGATCTCACAATAACACTGATGTGGAATCTGAATCGATTAACAGATCATGTTCATCATGTTGGTGAATGCAGTTTATGTGGAATCATGTGACCTAAATGTTGACTGTAAAGATTCACATTTTTTTCCTGACAAACTGAAAATAAATTTCTTAGAAGTCACTTTCTCAAGAATTAGAAACAGATCTGTAGTTTACCATCAATTCTCGAGCCAAACTAGATTTCATCAAGATAGGTGTTATGACAACAGTTTTAAAGGTGCCAAGAAAAATCCCAGTGCTGAGCAATAAATTAACAATATTCAGAAATGGAATAAAACAGCAAACTGTGCCTTTCACATCGCTCACAATCTTAAGACTCAATTGTTTTACAAAACAGCTTTGAAAAAGGCTTTTTTTTTTTTTTTGCTCTTTGTACACATTGTCCAATAATTTAATTTCAAAACTGCAAACATAAGTTTGCCTATTCTTTAAAACTTCCCAAAGGAAATTGTGTTTTTGGTTTACTTTCAGTTGATTACATTCATCAGTCATTGTGACTGTTTCTTAGAATTTTGTGATTTGTTCATAGTTCATTAGCACTTTATGCTGTTTGTTCACTACACAGTGCTCTCCTATTTCCACAAAATGTTGTCAGGACTCAGGAGATCATTGAACCAACAGGGAGACGAAAGGTCACCTGCATTTAGTGCAGCAATCAACAATACTGTGCGAATAAATGAAGCCAGACAAACAAATCTTTATCCTGATTGCATAATTTTGTCCTGATCATTTTGATCATGCATCTTCAATCTTGATTTTTTTTTTTTTAACCTTTGACCCCCACCATGGAAGTTCTGTTTCCATTGCAGGTTGTCTTTTGATATGTCTTGCTTTGATTTGACAAAGCAAATAAATCACATGCAATAGGTGGATTCTGACCTTTGATCCTGATCACATGATCAAAGAGCAAGATTAGAAAGAATTAAATTAGGCTCCCCAATCAAAGGCAGAATTATCTCCTTGCAAAATGATATTCTGTTCCAATCCTTCTGTTCAGATGTTCTGATGACAACCAAAATGACAGACAAAAAGACAAACAGCAAGGAAACTATAGCATCTTAGCCATGGGGATTGAGGTAACACCCCCTGCCCCACGCCCACATCATGAGCATTTCATCCCCACGTCCCAAAAATAATCATCTATCTGCTACATCCAGGTCACCGTGGGCATGTCCTTGGCCTTCTGTAAACACTGATGCACCTGCATTCTGGATCATGCACACAGAAACACAACACATGGCCAAAACATCCTAGCTGACAGTGCCTCATAATGCAAGTGATACTCCTCATCACTGTCTCTCTGCAACCCGGTCTCACAGCAAGTCATGATTCAGCAGCACAAAATATACATTAATCTATTGGTTCATGATATTGTGACAAAAAGCGCCTCATTCGGCAGCAGAAATTCATTCAAATTCATTCCGTGAAGGTTGCACAAAATTAAAAGTGAAGCCGGGGCTCGGGGGTGGTTATGGTTAGGGCTGAATGAATGAATGAATGAAAACTGTTTATTTCGAACATTTGATACAACAACAATTACAAGATAGATCAGTAAAGACAACAACAAAAAAGTTCCTACTGTGTACCCAACATGTCCGAAAAGGGGTAGGGTGAAGCATCAGCTTATTTATCCCTACCCCTTCTTCCCCACAACCAGTAATACCCTTTGCCACATATACACATAGATTCCTACACACCTAAACCGATATCAATATATATATATATATATACATATATATACACATACATATATACATACACACATCAACATACATACACATATACATACACATATATACATATATACACATATATATATATACACAAACATAAATATACACCTACACATACCTACTTACATACAAAATACTATATATTTACAAGCCGAAGCAAAAAACAAAAACACCCTAACCCTCATTACCCTTCCTCCTCCCTATACCCAGAAAAAAACATATTTTTGTACCGCTGTTTGAACTGGTTCATGCTTGGACATTGCTTGAGCCCCACTCCCAATCTGTTCCACATCCTCACCCCACAGACAGAAATACAGAAACCTTTTAATGTTGTTCGTGCCCACTGATGCTTTAAATTAAATTTCCCCCTCAGACTGTAATCCCCTGATCTGTTAAAAAACATATTTTTAATATTTGCTGGAAGTAAATTGTTTATTGCTTTATACACAATTTGTACTGTTTGAAAATGAACCAAGTCTGTGAATTTTAAGAATTTGGATTGTAAAAATAGTGGATTTGTATGATCTCTATAGCCAGTATTATGAATAATTCTTATAGCTCTTTTCTGCATTACTGATAGTGATTGTGTTGTACCTTTATAAGTATTACCCCATACCTCTGCACAGTACTGTAAATATGGTAAAACCAGTGAGCAGTAAAGAATGCGGAGTGAGTTGTGGTCCAGAATATGTTTCGCTTTGTTTAGAACTGAAATGCTTCTTGACAGTTTACTTTGTATATGTTTTATATGAGTCTTCCAGTTTATCTTATCATCTATTATCACCCCCAGAAACTTATTTTCATGTACCCTTTCAATATCTACCCCCTCGACTTGTAACTGAACCTGTATGTCTGTATTACAATAGCCAAATAACATGTATTTTGTTTTACTTAAGTTTAATGATAATTTGTTTCTGTCAAACCATATTTTCAATTTTCCCATTTCTATACTGATCCTCCTCAGTAACTCCTGCAAATCCCCCCCTGAACAAAAAATGCTTGTGTCATCTGCAAATAATACTAATTTTAATATTTTGGAAACATTGACAATATCATTTATATAAATTAGAAACAGTTTTGGACCCAATACTGACCCCTGTGGGACGCCACAAGCATTGTCCAAGCATGATGATGTATATTCCCCCAACTTCACAAACTGTTTTCTGTTACTTAAGTAGCTTCTCACCCAGTGCAACACCAACCCCCTAATCCCATACTGTTCAAGTTTATTGATTAATATGTCATGATTAATTGTATCAAAAGCCTTTTTAAGGTCTATAAATATTCCAACTGAATGTAATTTGTGGTCTATGGCGTTTGTAATCTCCTCAACTGATTCTATTAATGCAAGTGATGTTGAACTATGTGCTCTGAATCCATATTGACTATCAGTAAGTAATTTATGTTTATTTATGAATTTGTCTAATCTATTATTGAATAACTTTTCTAATAATTTGGAAAATTGTGGAAGCAAAGAAACAGGTCTATAATTTGTGAAGTGGTGTCTATCCCCAGTCTTATACAGCGGCACAACCTTAGCTATTTTCATTTGATTGGGAAATTTACCGGTTTGAAATGATAAGTTACAGATGTATGTTAATGGTTCTACAATCCATTCAATGACCTGTTTTACCACCACCATATCAATTTCATTTAAATCGGTAGATGTTTTATATTTACAATTATTCACAATGTCTATAATTTCATTTCCATCCACTGCTGTGAGGAACATTGAACAGGGATTTCTTTCTATGAGATTATTATCCCAATCCTCAGGTTGGGAATCGGGAATTTTTTCTGCCAAGCTTGGTCCAATATTTACAAAAAAATTATTAAAACCGTTGACTACCTCATCCTTATTTTCCTTCTTGACATTGTTATCAATGAAATACTGAGGGTAACTCTGTTTTTTATTACCATTTTTGATAATGCTATTTAATATATCCCATATTCCTTTAATATTGTTTTTGTTATTATATAATATTCAATTCAATTCAATTCAATTTTTTTTTATATAGCGCCAAATCACAACAAACAGTTGCCCCAAGGCGCTTTATATTGTAAGGCAAGGCCATACAATAATGATGTAAAACCCCAACGGTCAAAACGACCCCCTGTGAGCAAGCACTTGGCTACAGTGGGAAGGAAAAACTCCCTTTTAACAGGAAGAAACCTCCAGCAGAACCAGGCTCAGGGAGGGGCAGTCTTCTGAATATGTTAATATGTTACTATAATATTCCTTCCTACATACCCGTATAATATTAGTTAATCTATTTTTGTATTTCTTATATCTATTTTCTGCCTCTTTAGTCTTTAGTTTTATGAATTCTCTATACAGTGTATTTTTCTTATTACATGCATTTCGTAACCCTTTCGTCATCCATGGTCGAGCTTGGATTTTTTGTTTTCTGTAGTCTTGTTTAATTGGACAATTTTTATCATATAATGATGTAAATATTTGTAAAAAAGTTTCATATGCACTATCAACATCACTTTCACTGTATACCTTTTCCCAGTTTTGCTCCTGTAAATCCTTCTTTAGTGTGTTCATGTTTTCCTCTGTCCGCACTCGCCTGTATTTTATTTTCTCCTCTGGCTGATTCCGCCGATGGTTTCTATTATAAACGATGAAAACTGGTAGATGATCACTAATGTCATTGATTAATAATCCACTCACAGTGTTATTCTCAATATCATTGCTGAATATATTATCAATTAAGGTGGCACTATGGGATGTAATTCTGCTTGGCCTGGTGATTTTTGGATATAAACTCATACTGTACATTATACTGATAAATTCATCTGTTATTTTATGCTTATTTGGATTGAGCAGATCAATATTTAAGTCACCACAAATGAACACAGTTTTTTGATTAGTTTTTGAGAACATTTTTCCCATACAGTCAGTGAATGTTTCAATACTAGATCCTGGTGCTCTATATATACAGCTGACTAATACATTTTTGCTTTTTTCTTCACATATTTCAATAGTTATACATTCTAATAAGTTATCAATCACAGTTGTCATATTGTCTACTATTTTATAATCCATGTTCTTATCCACATACACAGCCACTCCTCCTCCACTCTTATTTTTTCTGTTTACACAATTAAATTCATATCCATCCAGTTCAAAATCCATTCCTTTATCTTCATTGATCCATGTTTCTGATATAGCAATTATGTTAAATATTTTTTTAAACTGACTTAAATATTCTTTAATGTTGTTAAAGTTTGCATATAGACTTCTGCTGTTGAAATGGATTATTGATAATTTGTTATCCGTTTTAATGATCCGATTAAACTGTTCATCTGTATAATAGCAACAACTGTCATTGATATTTGAGAAGAAATTATTGTCCGGGTCTATATCGTGCTCCAAGTCCAGTACATTGTGGTCTGTGTATTTAAATGTTCTCAGTTCTACTTTTCCACGATCAGCAATCCTTTGAGTTATATCCTTCTTGTCTCCAGATGTAGATGAATAGGTAGTAGATGAATAGGATGAATGGGCTTAAGAGTAGGGTTAGTGAGTTAAAAAAAAAAAAAAACTGTCACGAAAATTTGACTCATTTTGTGATGGGAGCACGAAAAAAAAAAAGTAACCAGTGGTTTGACACAAATTCATTCCAGTGATATCCAAGGATCCTCCAAAGAGGCCAAGTTCGAGAGACATCAAGGCAAATGTAATGTTTTTTTTTTTTACTCGTTGCTAAACTTAGACTGATTGTGCACACTGCAGCCTTAAGACTGTACAATTAGGACAGCAGTCACAATATATGCTTTCATTCATTTTTGTGGAGATCATTAACATTCCCCAAAACTGCCACCTTGCCATGTTTGATTTAATGTATCTTATGTGGACTTTCTAGCTGATTTTGTGGTCCAATATATAATATGTAATAATAAATACAACATATAATCAGTGATGCCGGTAACGCATTAAGTGGTTAGATTAGAGTAACGTGTTACACGTTACTCTAATCTAACCACTTTTTTTAATAACGAGTAATCTAACGCGTTAATCTTTCCAAATCAGTAATCAGATTAAAGTTACTTCTGCAAGTCACTGTGCGTTACTATTATTTTTGCATTGTGGGTCGATAGCAGCATTAAACTTGGTCCGTGGGCAGGGGGTCGGGGTTCAACTGAACTGCCCACTTTAAGCAAGCTGTGAGCTTTTCATCCGCGGTGTTCTGCAGCAGCTACGACTCGTCCTCACCTCTTAAAACGCGGTAACAACAGCACACCTGCACTGACCTTTACAAAGACATTTTTTATGCTTTTTTTTCCTCCTTTATTTACAATTCTGAGCTGAGCAGCTCTGTATCTGCTCATTAAAAACAGCTGATCCTCCGCGACACGTCAACAACTAACACTATTTTCCACTCAAATGTACCTAAACTCTCTTTCTGAGGACCACATGATGTGAAAACGCAATAAAACTTTCTTACCTGTAAATCTGGTCATGTTTTCTGCATAAATAAATGTTATCCATTCTTTGTGCTCAAACGCCAAAGCAGGGGCGAATCCAGATGGAATGGGGGCGTGGGGCAGGGATGTGCTCCCCACAACACCCCTGATTAAAGGTCCAGATTTGAAGCCTTTTTTTTACTACAACTACTAATACTACTTATAATAATAATTTCGACAAGTAAAATGTTTAGACAGAATTTAAATGTTAGAAAGAATTTAATAGTTACATTTATAAACAATGTAGGTTAGAAATTGCAAGTTTTACTGTCACAGTGCTGTGAACAGTTAAACATGAGGTCAAGAAAGAGGTGTTTATTTTACATTTACAAGTATTTATTTTCATTGAAGTCAAGAAAGGGTGACTATAAAGTGAGTTTTGGCAAAACAGGTATCATTGTCATGTTGAGGTGGCAGAGGGTTGTTGTTGGCAGCTGGGGAAAGTAACTAAAAAAGTAACTAGTAATCTAACTTAGTTACTTTTACAATTGAGTAATCAGTAAAGGAACTAAGTTACCTTTTCAAGGAGTAATCAGTAATCAGATTACTTTTTCAAAGTAACTGTGGCAACACTGCATATAATACATTTAATATATAATATATTTGTTGTATTCATTTGCAGTCAAAGGTGAAAATGTTGTTGTTGTTTTTTTACATATCTCATTACAAAATAAATAAACAACCACAAATAAAAGCAAATTTAAAAAAAAAAAAATCTGTCAAAGAACTACACTTTATATTCATCATGTGATATATACAGTGGTCCCTTGTTTATCGCGGGAGTTACGTTCTAAAAATAGCCCGCAATAGGCAAAATCTGCGAAGTAGTCAGCATTATTTTTTACAATTATTATAGATGTTTTAAGGCTGTAAAACCCCTCAATACACACTTTATACACTTTCGTAAAACAGGCATTAACATTTTCTCACTTTTCTCTCGTGTGTAAACACTCTCAAAGTTCAAACCTTAGTAGAAAAATAAGACCAACCTGTTTTCAGGCCCAAACATTTTTTTGAGAAATAAAAATAGAACGTTTTCCTACAAATAAACTGCATTACCGAATGTAATTTTAATGATCAACCTACGAGGTTGGACACATAAGAAATTATTAATAGTGACTGACCAGTATTTCACAGTTCCTCTGATCGCGCCTCTTCGTCCTGGCGCCGCCCCGCTGTCGCGTCTTTTTCCACTGAGTGACACCTTGGTGCAGGTGTCTTTTTCCGAGTGAAGAACACAGTTATGGGTAGTTGTTGGCGCTCTTTTTTCTTCTGGGTGACAAGATTCTTGCAAAAGCATGCAAAATTGGACTAAAAAAATCTGCGAAACTGTGAGGCCGCAAAGGGTGAACCACATTATAGTGAGGGACCACTGTAAAGTATAAAACAAACAAACAAAAAAAATCTTCATTCTGACAGTCTCTACGTGCCATCAACAGACTTCTCATGGGTACACAAACAACTGCCTGCTTTCATTGTTGTCTTTGATGTGCCAGTCAAAATATGTGTCCAAATGACAGCAATGTTTTCAGAAAAAAATATAATTTTATTCATATCTCATTTTAAATTGAGAAAATCCAAAATGCCCAACATCAGAACAACAACAAAGCAAAATCCAAGATCCATAAGAATTGTTAAAATGAAAATCTGAGACCTCTGATGTTGTGCCTGTAATTTGCTGGAGCCACTCTTCCAGTTTGGGGGTTACAGCTCCTAGTGGTTCTTTTTCACTGGGACCACTTTGGACTTTACCATCCACATCTGCTCCAGTTGTTCTGTCAGCATTTGTTTTTTCTGGAGTTTCTCGTGCTCCTTCTTTCTGATGTTGCTATCAGCTGGGATCATCATATTGGTCACAACTGCAGTTTTTCTTTTTCTTCTCAATCAGCACTATGTCTGGTTTGTTGTAACACAGCTGTGCCGTGAGATCTCTTCTCTCCCACCGAGTCTTGGCGATTAAATTATGCCGTCAGCCACAAAGACATAAAATAAAATAATGTTAACATTAGTCCATTTTGTTTTTGCGTCCAGCAGACGGTAACACTCACTGTAATGTCCAAAGTGAACCTGAATTATACTACCCACAATGCTCCCTTCGTCGACCGGCCAATCACGGTTTGCCCTTAATGATGACATCAGCAGCAAGCCACAAACATTACAACAGAAGGACACAAATGTTTGATTTTAGGCTTTACAAACATTTTTGACCATTAAACTTTGCTCACTTTACCAGCAAAAAAATGTTAGTGGACTGAAAGTTATTGGAACTAAATTTAGTTCGCTGATGGTTTTAAAAGTTATCTGAAAAGCTAATCCGCTAGCAAAAACATTTAGTTAATTATCAGTTATCGGATTAACTAAACTGTGCCCACCACTGAACAAAAGTAAAATGAGGAAATGTGCGGTGCATCACGCAAAAATTCTGGCTGGCGTACAAACGTTTCTACAGCTATTGTGCCATCTCCGACACATGGAGGTGATGCTGGAAACCGTTAATAGTGTGAAAACAAGACGTCAGAGACACACTGATGAACATTTAACACACCACCGTGTTTGCCATTATATGGATGGATATAAAAGCATCAAATCAAATCAATTTTATTTATATAGCGCCAAATCACAACAAACAGTTGCCCAAAGGCGCTTTATATTGTAAGGCAAAGCCATACAATAATTACAGAAAAACCCCAACGGTCAAAACGACCCCCTATGAGCAAGCACTTGGCGACAGTGGGAAGGAAAAACTCCCTTTTAACAGGAAGAAACCTCCAGCAGAACCAGACTCAGGGAGGGGCAGTCTTCTGCTGGGACTGGTTGGGGCTGAGGGGAGAGAACCAGGAAAAAGACATGCTGTAGAAGAGAGCAGAGATCAATCACAAATGATTAAATGCAGAGTGGTGCATACAGAGCAAAAAGAGAAAGAAACATTCAGTGCATCATGGGAACCCCCCAGCAGTCTAAGTCTATAGCAGCATAACTAAGGGATGGTTCAGGGTCACCTCATCCAGCCCTAACTATAAGCTTTAGCAAAAAGCAAAGTTTTAAGCCTAATCTTAAAAGTAGAGAGGGTGTCTGTCTCCCTGATCTGAATTGGGAGCTGGTTCCACAGGAGAGGAGCCTGAAAGCTGAAGGCTCTGCCTCCCATTCTACTCTTAAAAACCCTAGGAACTACAAGTAAGCCTGCAGTCTGAGAGCGAAGCACTCTATTGGGGTGATATGGTACTTTGAGGTCCCTAAGATAAGATGGGACCTGATTATTCAAAATCTTATAAGTAAGAAGAAGAATTTTAAATTTTATTCTAATAGGGAGCCAATGAAGAGAGGCCAATATGGGTGAAATATGCTCTCTCTTTCTAGTCCTCAGCAGTACTCTAGCTGCAGCATTTTTAATTAGCTGAAGGCTTTTCAGGGAACTTTTAGGACAACCTGATAATAATGAATTACAATAGTCCAGCCTAGAGGAAATAAATGCATGAATTACACTCAACAAAAATATAAACGCAACACTTTTGGTTTTGCTCCCATTTTGTATCAGATGAACTCAAAGATCTAAAACTTTTTCCACATACGCAATATCACCATTTCCCTCAAATATTGTTCACAAACCAGTCTAAATCTGTGATAGTGAGCACTTCTCCTTTGCTGAGATAATCCATCCCACCTCACAGGTGTGCCATATCAAGATGCTGATTAGACACCATGATTAGTGCACAGGTGTGCCTTAGACTGCCCACAATAAAAGGCCACTCTGAAAGGTGCAGTTTTATCACACAGCACAATGCCACAGATGTCGCAAGATTTGAGGGAGCGTGCAGTTGGCATGCTGACAACAGGAATGTCAACTAGAGCTGTTGCTTGTGTATTGAATGTTGAGAGAGTGGGCAAATGCTCACATTCTCTGGAGTTTGGCCCGTTGGAGAGGTGTTCCCTTCATGGATGAATCCCGGTTCACACAGTTCAGGGCAGATGGCAGACAGCGTGTGTGGCGTCGTGTGGGTGAGCGGTTTTCTGATGTCAATGTTGTGGATCGAGTGGCCCATGGTCGCGGTGGGGTTATGGTACGGGCAGGCATCTGTTATGGACGAAGAACACAGGTGCATTTTATTGATGGCATTTTGAATGCACAGAGATACCGTGACGAGATCCTGAGGCCCATTGTTGTGCCATACATCCAAGAACATCACCTCATGTTGCAGCATGATAATGCACGGCCCCATGTTGCAAGGATCTGTACACAATTCTTGGAAGCTGAAAATGTCCCAGTTCTTGCATGGCCGGCATACTCACCGGACATGTCACCCATTGAGCATGTTTGGGATGGTCTGGACCGGCGTATATGACAGCGTGTACCAGTTCCTGCCAATATCCAGCAACTTTGCACAGCCATTGAAGAGGAGTGGACCAACATTCCACAGGCCACAATTGACAACCTGATCAACTCTAGGCGAAGGAGATGTGTCGCACTGCATGAGTCAAATGGTTGTCACACCAGATAATGACTGGTATCCCCCCCCCCCATTAAAACAAAACTGCACCTTTCAGAGTGGCCTTTTATTGTGGACAGTCTAAGGCACACCTGTGCACTAATCATGGTGTCTAATCAGCATCTTGATATGGCACACCTGTGAGGTGGGATGGATTATCTCAGCAAAGGAGAAGTGCTCACTATCACAGATTTACACTGGTTTGTGAACAATATTTGAGGGAAATGGTGATATTGTGTATGTTGAAAAAGTTTTAGATCTTTGAGTTAATCTCATACAAAATGGGAGAAAACCAAAAGTGTTGCGTTTATATTTTTATTGAGTGTAGTTTTTCAGCATCACTCTGAGACAAGACCTTTCTAATTTTAGAGATATTGCGCAAATGCAAAAAAGCAGTCCTACATATTTGCTTAATATCCGCATTGAATGACATATCCTGATCAAAAATGAATCCAAGATTTCTCACAGTACTACTAGAGGTCAGGGTAATGCCATCCAGAGTAAGGATCTGGTTAGACACCATGTTTCTAAGATTTGTGGGGCCAAGTACAATAACTTCAGTTTTATCTGAATTTAACAGCAGGAAATTAGAGGTCATCCATGTCTTTATGTCTGTAAGACATTCCTGCAGTTTAACTAATTGGTGTGTGTCCTCTCGCTTCATGGATAGATAAAGCTGCGTATCATCTGAGTAACAATGAAAATTTAAGCAATGCTTTCTAATAATACTGCCTAAGGGAAGCATGTATAAAATTGGTCCTAGCACAGAACCTTGTGGAACTCCATAATTAACCTTAGTCTGTGAAGAAGACTCCCCATTTACATGAACAAATTGTAATCTATTCGATAAATATGAATGCGCAAAGTGATGTGGAAAATGGCACAAACAATGTCTGTGTTATGCTACATTTAAACATAGGCAAGACATGTTACAAATGTCATATTTGTGTCATTCTTGGCACATTCCTGACATTCTTAACATGACTTAACGCATCTGAAAAGGTTTCTTAATAGTGCGTGTAATTTGTGATTTTCGTTGTGCATGTTTTTGGCTGTCAAAAAAAATCTACGAATGTCGCACACCACCCTCATTTTGCCTCATGTCGTGGAGGTTGCAACTGAGCGTGTTGATCTGTTTTAATGAGTGGTGATCCTGAATAGAGCTTGACAGCATTCTTCTCTCACATGCACACAATTAAACCTTGCTGCACCATATTCAGTTTCATTGCTTCAGTATGGTGAAGAAGGACAGAGATGTCAAGTCGGCTAAAAGTCTCATTCCAGTGCTCTCAGCGTGCTGCTGCAGGTGTTCCACCTGCTGCATGTGCCTGATGCTTGGGAAAACGAGTGAGACAAAAGTTGCGTAGAGCCACTGCTGTGGATTTTGAGGAGCAAACTGGAGTGATCTGAACTGTTCAGTAACTGACGGTTGGATGAATATGGGGGTGTGTGTGGAGACAATTCACCTCATTCACAACGTGACAGAACGTAACAATGTGCTGTTATGCGCGGAAGCTCGTAACAACACGTAACATTATTCTTGACAGTGCATAATGGTTCCTGATAATTCTCCAGCAACACATGCCATTAATCGTAACTTGTGGTAACAGGTTGTAGCAGTTCCTGCGGACACCTGATGCCTCTGTCTCAAATCATCACATTTGTGATCAGCGGCCAAGAACTTATACTTTGTGGCACACACCATCGTTATGTGTAAACACAGCTTTATCATTGTCAGAGGGCCTTGCAAATGTTGCAATCTGATGTAAGCGTGTATTCAAAGAAAGTGAGTATTTTCTTGCAAATGATGATAATTGGCTAATAAACTAATTTCGATTACCAAGGTCACCGTTACGGCGAGGAGCCAGGCGGTTGTCTGTGCCCACACAGGTGCTGACCATGCTGAGAATCTTGATTTTCAGCTATTATACCAGCTGGGTATCTGATGACTGGTAGGGCATATGCAATGATGGCTTAATATTACTCTCATTGTGCCATGTGTCTTACATTCTAGAGCAGGGGTGGGCAACTTGTTCCAGAAAGGGCCAATAGGGTGCAGGTTTTCTTTGCAGCCACTGACTCCACCAGGTGATTTCACTGATTAACTGATTCCATCTGCTCAAAGTGATATTAATCAGTGAAATCAGTTATTTATTATTAATTAATCAGTGGCTGCAAGGAAAACCTGCACCCTATTGGCCCTTTCTGGAACAAGTTGCCCACCCCTGTTCTAGAGGTATTTGGCTGTGGCTGACCTTTATTCTTCATCATGGATCCCATTGACTTATAGAATTCCCAGGTACTTGTAGCTGTCCTGAATGTCCACTACACTGCCTTCTGGCAACTCCAACCCCCCTGTTCAAATTGCTATCCCTCTCTTTGCCACCCTTTGGCTACACCTATCCAGTCCGAATGACAATATCATCGCTGTAGATTCTGGTGATGTGGATCAGTGAGTCAATGTCTTGTTTGTTCCTGGCATATTGTTTGATGTCAACCATGTACAGGAGATGGCCAATGGTTATTCCACACCTGAATCAGGATCCGTATCTGCTCATTTTGATGAGGTTCCTGAGGGGGTTGAAGCCTATGTAGAACTGGGGACAGTACATCAGTTTGGTATATTCTGCACTTGATGATGACTTGTGCGATTGCCTTGGAGTTGACCTCCAGTGATGTCTTCCACAGTCCCATAGACCTCCCGATGAAGGTTATCAGTGCACTCTTAGCCTTGAATAATACCAAGCACTCCAGTATCCATCTGTGGGGCATGGGGTCATAGGCTTTCTTGTAGTCAATCCAGGCTGGGCTCAGGTTGATCTGCCTGATTTTGCTGTTCTGCTGTACTACTCAGTCAATCAGTAGCTGGTGCTTTGATCCTCCGGTATTGTTTCCAGTGCCCTTGTGTGCTGATGTGTTTATTCATGCGTCTTGTCAACTTGGTGGCTATGATGACTCAGAGGAGCGTTCATGTTGTGGAGAGGCAGGTAATTTGCCTGTTTTATCTATCTGTCTGTCTATCTATCTAAGTGTGTCTATTTCTGCAGTTAAAATTTCGAAGTTCAAGATGACCCTAACCATTCTCCATGGAATGTGGTGTTGTGCCAGGAAGGGCATCTGATGGAAAACTTGTGAAAAACTTCAGTGCCCAATGGAAACCACTGCCATAAGGCATAAGAAGGTATGTAAGACTAAACAATTTCAATAAGCTGAATTGGTCCATCACCATTTGGAGCCTTGTACTTCAGCAGCAACATCTTGAAATCTGCTTAAATGAGTCAGTGAAGGGAAGCCTGTATGAGTGCAATATAATCAAATCTGCTGGGTTTTATGAAAATGTTATTTCCTGGACTTGGGTCATGAAAGAATGGTGAAGACCTGAATGGTCTCCCATGTCTAATTCAGGATAGCCTCTTCATACCTACATGAATCAACAGGCCAATCATAGGTATATATATATATATATATATATATATATATGCATGCATACATACATACTCACTTGAACTGTATGTCAGATTTGAGAGAAATTGACTGACATGACAAAAAAATGAGCAGCCATAATATATTATCTTATTATGGCTGATAATTCCAGTTTCTTGGAGATAAACTGTACATCTTTGGAATCTTGTTAAGAGACACACCCACCAATGAATGCTACAAATGTTACCTCTCTCGTGGAAGTAATGTTCATTACGACACAAATACCATCTCTCTTTCTCTCTGGTGGGAATGCAGTTAACCTCTTTAACCCTCATTATCATACCAATAGGTAGGAGACAGCTGAAGCTAGTTTGTCAAAGGTATTTTAATTAACAATTAGAAAGTTGGCTTCCTGAGCACGAGCTCGCTCGACATCTTTTTTTGCTTTCTTTCCTGCTTTCTCAAACAAACCACACACTCAGATAGGTGCGGAGCACCGAGCACAGGCGCCCCAGTGCCGCGGTCTTGATAAACAATGTCCCATTCAGCTCCATATGAATAATTAAGGGCTGAGTGTTGAGAAGAGAGGGAACTTGTTTATTCAGAGAGAATAGCCTCTTCAATGGCTGTACACCACCGTGACAGAGATGCCAGAGCAGCTTATGGTTCATTGTGACATTATCAAAATGGCACACTTACAAAATATTTCTAAACACACAAAATACTGTCTGTGCACAGTGCGCCACATGAAGTAACCTTCATGAATAATAAACAAAGTGGATAAATAGTGTGGTATATATGAAATATTGATGTGGATTTAGCAGATGAGGCACGTGACACACTTATTAAGAGACTGTTCTGTGTGGGGTTTTTTTTGTGCCTTCATCATTGGCTGTTTGTTTGTTTGTTAGATGGTTAAATGATGGATATGAGGTAAAACAAACACAAAATATCCAGCTGTCAGAAAAATTCTTCATGTATTGATACCTGGTTATTCTGTTGATAAAGCAAGAAGCTCAAGCACACTGTTTGAGCCTTCCACTGGAGAATAAAACAGTTTATTTCAAGATTTTCTTTGGGTTTGGCATCAGCACTTTGGAATACAGCTCAAAGCAGAAACAGGTCCTGGTTATGTTAGAGTGTGAAACCTAATACCTTGTGGAGTTTTTACCTTTTCACATGCTGGAGTGGACCTTTTACCACGATATTTAACTGAAAACCCAAGACATCAACCTCCTGGTGGAGTGGAATTGTTTACTTCTGTTAAATACCTGTGAACCCAAACATCAACATGTAAACAGAAAAACTATTTACCTCAGGTCACACACCCAGTGTGTCCGTTGATGCAAAATAAGGAAGTCATTTTCAGTTTATGATGTACATTGGCGAGGAAGACAGACCTCTTACGTGGGAATTTATTAACAAACTAGAAGCACTCGGAGACTGCAAACCTCCGCCAAGGCCATGGGGTCACTGACGCCATAACATCTACACGCCGTGGAATCATTGAACCTAAAAAAGTCTAACGATGTTTGCTGAGTAGTTCAACAAGTTTCATCTGCTGTGACTGGGTAGCATGTATCCTTAGCACTTGGCATCACAGTTTATTGCAACTTGCACCTTTCCCAGAAGCGACTGTCATCTGAGCACTGATATTGATATTGCATGTGGTTATAGACAAAAAAAAAGACAAAATTCAATTTATTATTCAAGTAAACTGCAACTATATGAATTTTTTTTAACATTTATGAAACACTTCTCTAAATAAATAACAGTAAATTCTGAAATAGAACTATTTTTTAAGTGTTGCATGTGCTACACAAGGCCATAGGGTCATTGACCCTAAAGAGATTCCCTCCTTGGCACAGTAATCTATTCAACAATTCAGTGTTACAACCAAAACTATGATACATACACTTTTCTTTCCTTTATATTTGACATCCTTGACCATGAAAACATACCACTAAAACTTGGAATCACTTTTATGTCTTTATTAGTTCAAAACTTATTGTATAAAAACAATTTTTTGGTAATGGCGGTTTTCTTCTGGATCTAGCTCCATAACATTTGAAGCTACATCAAATCTGATGACGCCTTACTGAATCAGTACAGATTCAGCTACAATTTGGTGGTAGTTGTGGATCTCTAGCTTCATTTGTCACCTCACACTGACACATTTTCTATTTTCCCTATATTTTGGCATATTCTGGATCACCAGAGCCGGAATCCAGATCCGATCATCACCAAACTTTGTTGTTTGATAGAACATTTGACTATGTTACACCCTAATTTTTTTCAAGCCTTTCTGCCTTGTTTTTGTGGAGTGAGAAACTAGAATGTCAAAATTCCCCCTATCCCGCAATGGTGAAGAATCCTTTAAAAAATTCCTGGATCTGGATCGTGATCCGGATCACCACTAAAATTTAATCACTTGTTCCTCTTGTCATTTCCAACCACTTCACAAAATTTCATCAAAATCCATTCAAAACTTTTTGAGTTATCCTACTGACAAACAAAACAAACAACAAACTTGACCGAAAACATAACCTCCTTGGTGGAGGTAATTATTATTCAAATAAACACAGTGAGTAAAGATAACTTTACCAGACACAGAATTATGCGGATCCATTCACCTGGCTCCTCCTAATGTAATTCTTAGCAAATCACCAGCAGGGGAGAGAGCAGAAAAGACTGAAGAGTCTCTGACTACACTACATTTATATAATCAGAATCTGCTCTCTGTTGATTGGTCAGAGTCCCATCCATCTTCACGGTTCAGCAGTGGTCTTCTCCCACAGTCCACCCACACAGTCCACCCACTGTGCTGTCCTCTCCTTTGTTCTTTGATAGGCAAAATCTCCTTCACATCCTTATCAGCTTGCTTTGGGCCTCTTCGGCATGGTTTCCAATTCAGGTCAACTTGAAATGATACTTCAAATGACATCATTGATAAAGAAGTGATCTGCCATGTGTGTGCTTACGTGATGAAAAAATGCCATGTCAAGTTTAGGCCAAAACTTTAGGTCAAACTTTAAAAATGTGAAAAGCAGGGCCTTGTGTTATGTTGGGCTTACGCTGTGCAAGTTTTGGCCCTTTTTGAGCTGTTTTTCACTCATGCAATAATTTTTTGGATTGCGCCGAGTTTCAGCTTAATCACCATCTTGTCTGCAAACATAGATAGAGCTCTACAGGGAAGGTAACATTAGGAATTTACAGCATGCCACAGAGCAGGTGATTAGAGACCCTGCAGGGCTTATGACAAATGTGGAATCCATTAGCTTCGTGGGGAAATTAGTGCAGAAAATCCACTATGGTGATAGTGCAGTTTATCTGCCAGGGAGGGGAATTCAACAAGTTGAGACTGTGGCCTGCTTCCGTAGACATGTCCATAAAAATCATAGAGGGATGTGCTTTGCAAACTTAATACCCATTATTACATTGGATGATGTTGAAATTGAGGGTGGCCCAGTGGTTGTTCCAGCAATAGCAAAGATTTCATGTCTGCTACCGACAACACCCACGGAATGTCTCAAACCTAAACCTACTTCTAGGCATTTTATATATGCTAATTTGGAACCACCCCTAAATCCAAATAGTTCAACTGTCAACCCCACTGAGGTCCTTAGTCTGGGTCTCATTAACATAAGATCACTGTCCTCAAAATCATTGTTGATTAATGATCTAATTATTGATCATCACTTAGATATGATTGGGTTATGTGAAACCTGGCTTAAACCGACAGCTGTCTTCCCCTTCAATGAGGCCTGTACACCAGCATACACATTTAGTCCCATCCCTCATGATGTGAAGCAGGGCGGGGGTGTTGCTCTTAATTATAAATCTAGGTTTAGCTTATTAGCTGTTGGGGGTCACAAATATAACTTGTTTGAGCATCTGATTCTCCACTCTGCTCAGGATATTATGCATTGCCAAGGTCAGAAGAATTAAAATCAGCCGTATTACTTTTTCTCTGTATATAGGCCTCCTGGCCCATATTCTGAATTCTTAGATGAATTTGGTGC
Source organism: Thalassophryne amazonica (assembly GCF_902500255.1). NCBI lineage: Eukaryota > Metazoa > Chordata > Actinopteri > Batrachoidiformes > Batrachoididae > Thalassophryne > Thalassophryne amazonica. The sequence continues at coordinate 88,641,419 of NC_047117.1, read as the reverse complement.
ATTCATCTCTAACTTGTCAACTGTTGCAGATAACATTTTGATCATTGGTGACTTTAACGTTCATATAAATAAGCCTTCTGATCCCCTCTGCAAATCATTTATGGAAATTGTGGATGCATTAGGATTTCCACAGTGCATTCGGGACTCGACGCACATTAATGGAAATACCCTGGATCTGGTTCTCAAACGTGGTATTGCTGTCACAAATATTGACATCATGCCTCTTGCATCAGTGGTCTCTGATCACTCACTTATTACATTTAAAGTTTCACTGCCGTGTTTAGTGGAACAACAACCTTATATATATCACTATGGCAATGCATCAACTCCTCAACTAAGACTGAACTTGAAGACTGCCTGATGTCTTAGCTTCGCATTTGGCAAATACCCAGTCAGTAGATAGACTTGTGAATAGTTTAAACTCAGTGCTCAAAACTACACTCGACATGATTGCGCCACCTGTATTAAAACCGTGCTCCCCCAAATCATAGTCACCTTGGTTCATTGATTACGTGCATGACCTCAGCATAAGGCAAGAGGTCTAGAATGGAAATGGCATCGTTCAAAATTAGAAGTATTCCACCTTGCGTGGCATGATGCTATCTTAGACTATAAGAATGCATTATTGCTACAAAGCAGACCTATTACTCTGATTTGATCAACAAAAACAAGCATAACTCAAAGTTCTTGTTTGACACGGTGGCAACACTTATTCATGGACAACCACCTGCAGTTCTGTCTCCTTTTACAGCACAAATTTTCCTGGATTACTTTGAGAAGAAAATAGAAGACACTAGGTTAAACATATCCCAGCATGCCTTAACCCAGCCACTACATCCTGCTATTGAGGTGGGCACCATTACTGAGGTATTACCTAGATTTACAGAATTTGATAGTATCTCACTAGGCATGCTGATGAAACTCATAATGTCAACAAAAAGCACAACCTGCTTATTAAGAATTTTATATTAAGAATAAGAATATTAAGAATAAGCAACTTTTGACACTTTATTAAGGTAATTTTACATCTTGTGTGAAAGACTGTACAACAAAAAGGTTCAAACAATAAACACAAATGCACATTTTGAACAATATATACAAAATGGTCTAAGCATTTTTTTTTTTGTCTTCATCTCAAAGCAGTTTCTGTCTGCTATTACACAAAGGTTACAACACAAATCTCTACTTCTACTGTGTTTTGGACTGTTCTGTGCTGCTGCTAAAGCAGCAATCATTCACACTTTAGGGCCTGTCACAGTGGCATATTAATAGAGCTGCGCATTGCAGCGTTGTGTTTCATTTAAATACACCCAAAATATGCACGTACGCAGCCTTTAACAGTGTTCGTTCATACTTGCAGCTGCGTGTGTTCGCGTTTTAATGTCTGCACACAGTCGCGTGTGCCATGCCGCACTGGTTTCAGTACTATTTTCTGCCTCTGTGGAAGTGTGCTCTGTTCTCTACTGCATGGTGTGGTGCAGCTTAAAAACAGAGTCAATTAACATTATTATTATTATTTTTTTTTTTTTTATGCAGCAAGTGCGCGTTTATTTTAAAGAGTCACAGCTCTTTTCAGCTTTGATCAGACTGATCGATCAGGGCGTTTGATGAGCACACCAACATGCAGCGAGTGCACGTTTATTTTAAAGAGTCACAGCTCTGATTAAACACACAGAAAGAGAGAGAGAGAGAGAGAGAGAGAGAGAGAGAGAGAGAGAGAGAGGGAGGGAGAGCGTGTGCGCGAGAGAGCAGTTTTATTTTAAGGAGACTCAGAATCCTCAAAATAAAACCGCTCTCTCTCCCTCTCTCTCTCTTTTCTCTTGCGCACGCGAGAGAGCACTTTTATGAAACAATGAGACATAGTGAAACAGTCCTCATATAATTAGTCCAGTATGATAAAGTGAAGCAAGGATCTTGCAGTATTTATAGGTCCAGAAGAACAACAGGGAGATGTGAAATGGCGCACTGTACCGTGTTGCAGCGTGGGCAGGCTCACAATAGCGGACTGTAGCATGGCGCTGCGTGTACTTGCGTGAATGCGCCATGCTGTGCTATACGCTGAAGAAAATTAAACAGGTTTAATTTCTTCCATCCTACACGCGTAGCCCTCAACATACTGCTACGTATTGAGAAAAAAACTCCACGTGAAGTGGGCGAATTGCTGCTCATTACAGCGTAGATGATACGCTGTAATGAGCAGCTCTACGAATACGCCACTGTGACAGGCCATTTTGGCCCATTTTGGCTCCTTACAGTCTGAGGAGCGGCCCTCCCTCTCGCTCCATTGATATGGTAAACAAGTTCTTTACGCCGAGAAAGCAACAGAGTTATCCATTAACATTCACATGCAAACTAGTGGAGCAATCCTGATAGTTACACACTCTTTTTTTGAGCATGTGAGACTGTCATCAGAGGCTCTCTGTCTGCTCCAGCTTTCACTGATCACTGTGTGTAATGGTGCCGTATGCACTTGATGTACTCATTGGAGCACCCAGGGGGCTATTCAAATGGACCAACTAGTAACATATCACTCCTGAAAACAATCTTTGGCTTTTCATGTTAGTTAAATCTGCCCTACGATTGGATTTTGGAAAACCATGTTGCGGTGAACCAATTCCGATTGGACACTCACATTGCGCACAGCTTCTATGAGGAGTACAAATATGGCCGATGGCTGGCTCAAAAGTCCGCAGAGTTAACTTATCAGCAAAAAAAGTAAGTTTCTATCTCATCTTATTAAAAAGTTATTCATGATTTAGTAAAGCTTGGTCTTAGCTGTCGTAGATGACGGGGTCGGCTCGAGACAGTTAATATTACATTAATCACGCGTCCTGCATTGTGTCGTACACTTGGAGTAAAGAGCTACGTTTAACCTCTCACGACCACCTCCCCATCGGCAATCGTATGGTTGAATGAAAATCAAACCTGTATGATATTCTGGTCGGCCGTCGTGAGGTATCGCGCTGTTGAAGCAGTGCTCCAAGCATCCAACCTCTCGCACTGTGCATGTCTAAACACCGATGTGGAATTGGAGAGAGCATAAACAGTGATTATCTCTTTGGAAGAGCAGCTTCTGTTTCTTCCCCCACCCCCTTCATCTCATGTAAAGTCTTGTATTTTTTTCTTTTTGTTAAAACTTTGATGCCTCCCATCGAGAGTTTTTGTAAAAATAAGAAATGTAAATAAAGTTTTTAAAAAAAGCTTGTTTTTGTTTTGCTTCTGGAAACACGAGTCCGACGTGTGGTTTTTGAACGTACAATGTGAGTAGTCAGATCGCATCAGAGCATCGGGCCGTATAGTGTGAGAACATAAATCATGCGCTGTGTCCTTTTACACCCTATAGTTTGGTCGTAGAGTTTGAGCTGGAGCTGAGTACAGTGATTGAAAATATCGTACAGTGTCTGCCGAGCTTTAGTGGAGCTGCTGCCTGCTGTTTACGTCTTTTCACGTGATAACAAGATAATGAAAGGCACTTAGCTTTTACAAAATATACTTTTGGTCAGTGGTGGGCACAGCTACCAAAAAGTTAGCTTTGATAACTAGTAATCAGCGAACTGAAAAGTTATCTTTTTTAACGCTAAACTGCCTAAAAACCTATCGGAAGCTACAGATAGCCAATAACTTTCAATTTTGCCTCCCATATCCTCTCAGCTACTAAGAAGCTGATTTTGCACTACCAAAGCTTCTCACAGAACCAATGGTGATCACAGACCCAAACAGCCAATGAGCCAGTACTTCTGACTTTGTGCGCTCTGCCTCCTGCTGTAGAGAAGCGTCATTTACCCTGATAGGATACGGTGGTCCAGCGATGAGGCAGAGGTCTTGAAATGGAAAGCAGGTTTGAATTATGGTTTTTGCTTTATAAATAAAATTATTCTGGATAGAATAACTACATTAATGTAAACAGACTTTTTGGCTTTTGGAGAAGCAACCTGGGCCTCTTCTGGCATTTTTAGATAAAAAAAAAACAATAATGTCTATAAAGGCAGGGAATATATTCACAAGAGTTTTCGGCACAATATACAAAGAGTTTAATACTGTTGTCTGTGTGGAGCCTGATCAGAGCATCTCAAATGCATTTCTTCTGTTGTGAATGTACGTGGCTTAGACATAATGCACTGGGCACAGCATGTCCACACTAAAAGCTTCAAAATTAGTGCATTACTTTAAAACATATTTCTGATATTTTCACTTTATAAAACTTCAGACGTGAAGTTAATTTAAATAACTTGTCTGAAATTACCTTGGTTAAAATTTTAAGCATAAGTTAAAACTGTATGCCTCTGGATGACTTGGGTGATATTGCCAGCATATCAGTATGGAGTGAAAAGAAATGAGCTTTTTTTTTTTCTTTTCTGTGACCAGTTCTCCTTTGCCTGCAGAGGATAGAGCAGTTTCTTCAAGAACCATCTCTTCTCTGTTTGTAGAGAATAGAACTGAGCATCTACTACAAAATGCTACATCTGCAAAAATCTTAGCGGTATAAAAATTATCAGACCAAAACTTATCGGAAGATAATTGGTCCGATGACGGTTTTCAAAGTTATCTGAAAAGCTAATCCGATAATGAAAACATTATCTTCGACAATTAGCGGAACTGTGCCCACCACTGCTTTTGGTGCAGACAAAAGTACAGAAACTTATTGTGCAGATATCAAGAACATAATTGATCCAGTGCAAACTTGCTGACAGTCATCGCTCTTAAGTTTTCATAATCCCAGCAGAAATGCAACAATGTATTAACATGGGTTTTAGAGTGTCTGAAATTAATAATATTATATGACATATGTATTTCTAAGTAATTTATTAACAGTTGATAATATTAAATGTTATGAGGGTTCTTGTGCATAATTTCAGCTATCAAGTACAAATAGTAATAATAAAAAACAAAACAAAAAAACAGTTCCATTAAGTTTCAGAACACATCCATGGCCTAAGCAGTTGGTCATCCCTCTGAGTCTGGTCTGCTTGAGGTTTCTTCCTCAAGAATGTCAGAGGGAGTTTTTCTATACTACTGTCACCTACTGTGTGCTTGCTCAGAGGGGTTGGTAATGTTAGACCTTACCCATGTGAAGCACCTTGGGGCAGATTTGTTCTGGTTTGGAGCTATATAAATAAATTGAATTGAACTGAGGGCAGCATGGTGGTTTACTGGTTAGCACTGTTGCCTCACAAGGAGAAGGTCATGGGATCAATTCCCACTTGTGGCCTTTCTGTGTGGAGTTTACATATTCTCCTACTGTTTGCATGGGTTCTCTCCAGGTGCTCTGGCTTCCTCCCACATCCAAAGACACGCAGTTTAGGTGAACTGAATACTTTAAATTGTCCCTAGGTGTGGTGTAGGCGTAAATGTGTTTGTTTGCCTCCATGTGACTCATCTGCCCAGATGGCAACCACCCAGGTAGACAACTGGTCCATTCCTACATCACTCAAATAACCATCTATCTGAAACATGGTCACCCTTCTTGGCCGTCTTCAGCTACTGAGTTCCCCAACACTGAGGAACCAGCATGCTGGATCATGTACGCATCATGTGCTCCATCACAATACAAGAGATAATCTTCAATTTTGTCTCTCCCTTCACTCTGTCACATGAAGTGGCTGACCCTGGCTGATGTAGCAGATTCTCACAAAATCTCTGTGAAATTGCAGAGAGGGCTTTCCCAAGGCGTCTAAATGTCCTGTCTTCAACACAGGTCAGCATAGCTCAGCAGAGGGCAACATTTGGTGATGGTCCACTGACTATTGGTCACAGTTCAATTTTCACCATCAGAAGGCAGGCACTTTGGTAGTGCACTTTCAGAGGTGGGGATGGATCATTGTCTGCCTGCGTGACTCCCACTCAAGATCCAATATGGTTCTGTTATGTGGCACCAGGGCATGCTCCAAGACCTGACCTTTAGAGTTCAGGAGAGAGCAATAATTTGCTCTACTGACCTTTTCTGATGCATTTTAAATATACAATAGATGATCTATCTTTGTTCTGTCACTCATATCTTTTGACTTGGGCCATCAGATTTATTGACCCCACAGCTAACTTCAGCCGGTTGCCTTGATGAGGAAAAGTGCAAATCCACAGAAACGTGCAGTTTGAGCATGTAATCAGGAACAATGTATTTAATGGTGCACATGCACAAAACATTAATCTGGTTTAAAGCAATAAGGTGCACATATCCAAATTAGAAAGCAACACATTATTTACACAGTTCGAGCTGCAGAGTGGTTGTAGGAAATGTGCTGATGGGAAGGAGCGCAGACAACACTTAAGCATCTTGTTTATGTTACAATATCATTAAATTCTACAGGCTAAGACACTTAGCTTGTAGCACTCACTTAGAAAAGAACCAAATGCACAGCTTTGTGCCTGAGGGGTTTTCTGCATCTCACACACTGTAAAGGTGCCCTGACACTTGCATGACATCGTCATGATGATCCCACCCACTGTGTTCCCAGCTGGACGCTGTGCTTTGTTCTACTGGCTGGCACGCATTGTGCACTGGATGCTGCATATATAAAATAATGATTTTATAGCAGATTAATCATTTTCTGTCCGAATTAGCTGTTGAAAACGCCTCTAATCGCTTCTGGAATCACAGAGGAGCGCTCCAGCTGCTGCTTTTCTCACGTACACGCGCTTAATGAAGTGAAGAATGTATTTGGAGTCATCTAAAAAGGTAATTATTTGTCATGTTTGTATTGTTATAGCTTGGTAAAACAGTTGTGTGTTCATCCCTTCTTGTGAGCAGCTGTAAAAGTATGTTTACAATCAATTTAACATCTTGTTATAATCATTCAGGCAAGCTGAAGTTAAATCTGTTATAAACATACTTTAACAGCTACACACAAGAAGGAAAGAACACACAACTGTTTTATCAACCCATGACAATGCAAACATGACAAATAATTACCTTTTTATATGGCTCAAAATGCTTTCTGCAGGTAGTTCGGTGCGCATGTGCACGAACGGCTCTGGCTGCAGCCTCCTCTGTGATTCAGGAAGTGATTAGAGCCATTTTCAATGGCCAGTTTGCAGAAAAAAATTATTAATCCACCACGAAATAATTATTTTATATACGCAGCATCCAGCGCAGAGCGTGTGGCAGCCAATATAACAAAGAACAGCGTCCAGCTGTGAACACAGCAGGTGGGATCATCACGACGACGTTCATGCTATTGTGTGAATCACAGGCATGGTCATGTCAGTGCACCTAAAGTTGTGCAAGTGTCAGGGCGCCTTAAGACTCAAGTAGAAATGATCAAGGAGGCAGCATTAGGGATAGGTCTGAACAGCCAGTGTAACACTCTTCACTTATTCTCTGTGGGATGAACACTTTGTTAGAAAAAAAAAAAATTGTTGTGCCCCCCTTATTTTATTATTGCTTCATGGTATCAGCTGGAAAGGGTGACAGGAAAGGGTGTAATAAAGACAGATGTGACTGAGCAGCAGGAGTTGGTATTTAAACCCTGCAGTCAGGTACATGGTATTGGCAACACAAAGCATTAGACAGTAGAGCCATGGGGAGCTATGTGAGACATGGGCTGAAATATCTGATGGATAGCTGTGCTCAACTTTCACACTAGCCCGCTTTACCGAGGTAAGGTCTACTGTCAGGCTAGCATGCATTCTTTATGTTTCCTGACTGGGCAGTTAAAGGTGTACAGGTTAGGTGAGAATCCAACATATACGACATCAGTTCACAAGCAACAAACAAAATTTTGTGAGACGTTCTGCAACAATACGTAAATATGGCTGACAAGGCTGTGAATAGTTATGTACATGTCATTTCTTAGTTTATTAGTTTTAATAAATTAGCAAAAAAACAAAAAAAATGTATTCTTTCATTATGGGGTGTTCAGACTAGAATTTGGGGAAAAAAATGAATTTCATCCATTTTGTAATAAGGCTGTAAGATAGATTGTGGAAAAAGTGAAGCGCTGTGAATACTTTTTGGATGCACTGCAATTTTGGTGTCAGGCTTCCTGGAAATGCTGAATTAAGATGTCAGTAAAACAGGGCTTAAAAGAGTTCAAGCAGGATTCGGCACACAGGTAGGCAGGCCAAGAAAAGCAACAGGATCTGAAGCATTAGGCAGAGACAACGTCAAAAACCAGGCAGGCAGGTCAAAAAAAAAAAAAACATGGGTAGGCAAAAACAGGACAAAATACTCAGAAGGAAAAAATACTCAGAAAGGAAAAAGTGCTCACAAATGTTTCAAGGCTCAGCAATCTCTCAACTAGTTAAGATGAAAGGTGTGGCTTAAATAGAGGGAGTGATTAGCAGGAAATGCAGGACAGATGTGTGTGGAAAGATCTGGAAAGGGGTGTGTCAAGCAGGAGAGAGGATCACAGGGAAACGCCCATCACCAAGCAGAAGACAGCAGACATGAAAAGTCCCTCCACCAAAACCCCAAGCAAACATGACAGTGAGAGAAAATAGGCAGAAATAAAGAAAACCAAAAGACACTTTGCACAAACCCCAATTATGACATTTAACTTTAGCTCAAATTTTAGAGCACTTTATAATAAGACAATTCATGTTTCGATTCGGATGTCAAAAGAAGGCCCTGCAGTCATCAGCTCCAAGATGTTTTGTTTTCCTCCTCTTGCTGCAACTTTCTTTTGTAACTAACTGAAGAATTAATGTGTTTCATGTTGCTTTGTGAGATGCTGCTTTGAAATTACAAAGTCTTCAGAAGCAAGCAAAGTTGCATGTGTTTGCCACATTAATGGGTTTCCTGGACATTCCATTGCAGTCTCCTAGGCTGTACATTGTTAATCATAGAATTTAAGGGGTTTATCACAATACTATCATTGCCATATGGTTAGGTTGCCTACCCTACTGCAGTGGCAGGTAAAATGATCACAAATATGACCTACTGCATGAGTATTTAATTACACAGAAAACATGCAACACTTGAGGAATCCTGCTGGTGGGACAGCACGTGGCTTACTATCAAGATCTTGATCCTTGAGCTTTTGGCCTGAGGTAAGCATGAAGTTATACAACATAAAACCAGACATACCCACAAACAACACATCCACCTGTATCTTCTTATCTATCTCAGCACAGCATAATCTGCCTCATTTGACCTGAGTTGCAGAGGGTTGATGGACCTGACAGATGTTCCACAATAATAGTTTATACGTACCTTAAAGGTTCATGCAAGCAGGATGGTTGCAGTTTTATTCCCACTATGTTTTCTCCTCATTTTTCCATTTCTCCACTTTATGGCCTGAGCTCACATTGGCTGCAATTAATCCATCATTCTCGATTGCTGATCCACTGATCTTACATTAGAGGGCTTTATTTGACTGTGTGTGTGTGTGTGTGTGTGTGTGTGTGTGTGTATGTGAATGTATGTGTAAATTTAAACTAGTGAAGACTACTTAACCTTGATCTCAATCTCCAGAAGCAGCAGGGGGTGTGAAGGTTTTCCCTAACAATGAGCTCAGAGACATGCATGCACTTACACCCACATCTATGCTAACATAAAACAAACACAGCAGTGGACTTATTCCTACAATATTCTCTTAATGCTGCAATCCAACTGGCACTACCAATTTCCAAGTATCACAAAGCAGCCCAAAGCCGATCACCCCCCTGAGACTTATAATTCAAGCCTTAATCGTCTTGTACCTCTGACATCATAACGGCTCACAATATGCTGGAGTCTGGCTAAATCTCAAATCACTCATCTTTCCTTGACTCTCACCTCATCACTCATCCCCCATCTTGGCCTTTATTAGAGGAGGACATCCCACTCCTCTGTCTGCTTTTCCAACTGGGTCCCTTATGGTATTGGAAGTTGTCACTTAAAAGCAAGGAAAGAACAAGCAAGAGTGTGATGAAGCAAAGACTGGAGGAATCCAGCGACACACTTCTGACACTCGGCCCCTGGATGTCTTATATAATGAGCATTTTAATGACTGCCCAGCCTGTTTTTAGCCATGTTTGTTGTGCATCCTGTGCCAGCAGATGGCAGTAAGGATAAAGTGCCTCAGAGGAACATCTAATAGGGTAATAAGGAAGGGAAGGAGAAAGAGTGACGGAACAGTCCCCAGATTGCAGTCTGGTGACCTCGGTTACAATATGGCAGTGGGTACATGTAACACACATTGATGATCTCATGTGGTGACGAAAGGGCATGATTTGCACGTGTGGTTGTGTAAACCACATGCTAACACAGGTCACAAGTAGATGTGCAATCTAAGGCTGTACTGTTCCCGGTGCACTTTCTCTTTTGCTTCCCCAGCAGAGCCCTTTGCTTCACTGTTTTCAAGGAGCCTGGCACATGTGCTGACAGACAATTATACATTTACATTTCTCTACGCTACCTCATATACTGCCCCACATCATTGCACAGGGGCCCCGCGTGGAATATTATTGTTCCCATTTCAATTTGTCGGAGCCAGTGCTACTTCCTGGATGAGCAGTGTCGACAGTTCTCTGCAATGGTTGACGAGCATGCAGGGATTGTGTATTGTTGACCTAATAAAGTGGGAGCACAAAATTAAAGCTTCATATAAATGTGTGTTCAGGGGCCTCATTTGCAAAGCTCTGTGTGGTATCTATGCTAAATTTACCCAAGTCCCAAAGACAAAAATGGCATGAACAAAAGCAACATAAAAAAAACTAAGTGTGCTCATCTGCATCAGTATGCAAATGTCCCGCTATATCAATCAACATATAATTGGTCGTAATTGTATTCTGCTCAATGCACCCACAAATAGAGGTACTATATTTAAGTGTAGTTCATGAGCAGTGTCACAGCTCAAATACCCTTTTTTGACAAATTTCTACACATGCATACAAGCTCTGAACACCTGTTCTTTTTTCTGTGCTTCACCCTCACACCCGCGGAGCTACCGCTACCTTTATCTCTATCACAGATCCCCTGTGGATCTGCTGTTTTCGGGAACACTGCTGAAATCTTTAAGGCATGACAGTTGCCTATCCTGCATAACAATTTCAACTACAGAACAGTTAAACTTGCATGTTTCTATTCAATAAATAAAGACTGTCTCATAAACAGTGAAGATCAAACACTTTTCTCATTAAATGACATCAAGTAGTGATGTTTGTTGTTATTCTTTGCAATTCCTGATATTGTATGTAGTCACCTATTAATCAAAGTAGGAGGCCCAACATTGCAGTCAGCTGTACTTCGACAGCCAGTTGCAAATGGAACCCTCGTAGTGGTGTCTCTGGCATTTTGTGGTGTTTTTGCCAATCTCTGCCATTTTGGTGCTGCCTTTCCTGTTTGCCCGTGCAGCTGGCAAACCCCATACAGAAGCAGTGAGGATGCTATCCATGGTAAAGCTATAAAAAGACACCAGCAATCTCTGGTTTATGTTATTTTTCCTGAGGATTATCAGAAAGTGGAGTCTTTGCTGTGCCTTCTTTACCAAATGTGTGGTGTTCAGCTTCTCCTCTATGTGGACTTCCAGGAAAAGGAAGTCCCTGACCTTTTCCACACATGTCCCCCCAGCGATATGTTGCATGATGGGACAGCAGACTGTGTCAGGGACTGGTTGAAGGTTTTAGTTAAATTCCCACAGTCCCACGGTCTCCACAGACTTTCAGCATCTGTGCGGAGATGCCATCAGGGCCCATTGCTTTGCGTGGCTTGACACCCCTCAGTGTGCGCCTCACCTTGTGCTCCCCCAACGTGAAGCTGCTCCAGCCGCTGGCGGTGACATGGCTGCTCCTGGTGTCACAATCTCGATGTCTGAGGGCCAAGCTAGCATTAGCCTCTGGTGGACTGTAAAAAGCGGTTAGCAAGACTCCAGTAAGCTCCCGAGGAAGGAAAAATGGCCGGCATTTAACAGTTAAATATTCCAGTCAGTGGCTGGCTACTATCATTGTGTTGTTATACCAGTTGTTGTTGATGTACAAACATAATCCTCCTCCTTTGTTCTGTATGTATTACAAAATCAGATAACTGTAGAAATAAAGCATAGTTGTCATGTTGTTGTCCATTCAGCTGCTCCCGTTTTGTTTGGGGTTGCCTCAGCAGATACAGCCAGAACCGCATTGGCATTTAGCACTGTATGCCCTTCCTGACACAACTTCAGTGTAACCTGGAGAAACACACACAGCCACTGGTGTGCCAAAGAGGTCTCCCATCCAAGTACTAACCAGCATAGTTGTCATGCACTGCAAAACAAACAAAAAAAATCCCAGATGTTGAGGATACAAGTCACTCTGGGCTGATTTTTGCCAATATGCAATATGGAGAATTAGTACATCAAAATCAGGTCAAATCTTGGAGTATTCAACTGCAGCCAAACTACTGAACCACACTGAGTCCTTGATGTCAATCACCCATACAGACAACACGTCCATACCCACATGGTGATGGTAACCGTCTGTCTCTCAGCCAGGTGAAACATGGGTATCCTCTTAATCTTCTCCAACTGCTGGAGACCCCAACACTAAGCAGACCAACTTGTGTTCTGGATCATGCCCAGAGAAATGCACCATACATCCAAAATGTCAGAGCTGATGTTCCCTCACAATGCAAGCAATACTCCTCATCTTAGTCTCTCTGACTAACCACACATTTGATACAAAGTCATTCCAGCAGTATCCAAGGATACCGCAAAGAGACCTAATGCCAAAGAAATGCAGCTTTCACCACAGGTCAGTGATTTCCAACCCTGCTTAACAGGGGACCCACAATTTCACATTTTCCATTTGTCCCATCGCTGTCTCAACCTGATTGGCTGATGACGGTGTCTTTTAAAGCTTGACTGGCTGAGGACACCTTGTACAGCAAAAGTACTCAGGAAGACAAAAATGACAGAAAAAATAGATTGCGGGTCACCACAAAGATTAAGAAGTGTGATCCTCTCTCATTTTATCTGGCCAATAAAATGACAGCACAACTAGCTTTCCAATCATCCTTCCGTCATCAAGTTTGAGCCACTCTTGTGTTACCATACTGTGCGACACAATCTATTTTGGGCACACAATTTTATTTCATGACAAATCATGTAAATAATGTTTAATTGGAACATTAACAAATACACGTTTGATGATATTAGCGAAGCCTTGCATTAGCATTGGTACTCTTTCACAGTAAGAGCAGCTGTTGCCTTCAATTTAAAAAAAAGATTTTATTATGAAGGACAGAAAACATGAGGTATCAGGAGCACCATGATGCATTTGGAGTGATTTCAAGTAGGAAAGAAGCAGAAAACACAGATGCAGCAGAGACACCAACATGTACACTCCTGGCTTGTCCAAAAACATTGTTTGTTTTGACCTGATGTCACAAGTGCAAAAAACATCACAGGCCAGTAGTTGGTACAAACCGCTTTCCGAAGGCACGGTAAATACTGGGTGAACTTTAGAAGACTGGTAAACTGAGTGATCACATGCAAGTTTCCCTGAGCCCACGGAGACATGCATAAAAAAAAAAAAAAAGAAATTTGTTGAGCTAAGACAACACCAGCATGCATCACTGAAAATGGGAAAAAAACAAACCAAAAAAAGAACATGGATTGATAAAACGGAGCTGACACGTCTTTGACTGAAAATGAGCAAGTTTTGTGTTGTGCTTTTTATATTAAAGTGAAATGCCATGCAATTTCAAGAAAGAAAATCAAAACATCAGTCCCCAAAAATGTCAAGCATCTCTAAGCAGATCTGACAAACAGAGAACTGGGGACCACAAAGACCTGACTCCCAGGAGCCTCAGGTACTCCAGATCTGAATTACTTCTAATGGTTTTGGTGTGAAAGCTGCTAATGATTATTCTTGTGCCCCTTCTTGAACTGCAGCATCTGTGATTGTGATGCAATTTTGCTCTTTCAGTCGTCAAGCCATTCTCTTTTTTTCTTTTTTCCCTAAATGGACTCATTGCAAAAAAAAAAAAAAAAAATATATATATATATACATACAACCCCTGACAATAATTATGGAATCACCAGCCTCTGAGGATGTTCATTGAGTTGTTTAATTTTGTAGAAAAAAAGCAGATCACAGACATGACACAAAACTAAAGTCATTTCTAATGGCAACTTTCTGGCTTTAAGAAACACTATAAGAAATCTTGAAAAATAATTGTGGTAGTCAGCAATGGTTACTTTTTAGACCAAGCAGAGGGAAAAAAATATGGACTCACTCAATTCTGAGGAATAAATTATGGAATCACCCTGTAAATTTTCATCCCCAAAGCTAATACCTGCATCAAATCAGATCTGCTCGTTAGTCTGAATCTAAAAAGGAGTGATCACACCTTGGAGAGCTGTTGCACCAAGTGGACTGACATGAATCATGGCTCAAACACGAGAGATGTCAATTGAAACAAAGGAGAGGATTATCAAACTCTTAAAAGAGGGTAAATCATCACGCAATGTTGCAAAAGATGTTGGTTGTTCACAGTCAGCTGTGTCTAAACTCTGGACCAAATACAAACAACATAGGAAGGTTGTTAAAGGCAAACATACTGGTAGACCAAGGAAGACATCAAAGCGTCAAGACAGAAAACAAAAATGCACAACAAAACAAATGAGGAAGGAATGGGAGGAAACTGGAGTCAACGTCTGTGACCAAACTGTAAGAAACCGCCTAAAGGAAATGGGATTTACATACAGAAAAGCTAAACGAAAGGCATCATTAACACCTAAACAGAAAAAAACAAGGTTACAATGGGCTAAGGAAAAGCAATCGTGGACTGTGGATGACTGGATGAAAGTCATATTCAGTGATGAATCTCGAATCTGCATTTGACAAGGTGATGATGTTGGAACTTTTATTTGGTGCCGTTCCAATGAGATTTATAAAGACGACTGCCTGAAGAGAACATGTAAATTTCCACAGTCATTGATGATATGGGGCTGCATGTCAGGTAAAGGCACTGGGGAGATGGCTGTCATTACATCATCAATAAATGCACAAGTTTACGTTGATATTTTGGACACGTTTCTTATCCCATCAATTGAAAGCATGTTTGGGGATGATGAAATCATTTTTCAAGATGATAATGCATCTTACCATAGAGCAAAAACTGTAAAAACATTCCTTGCAAAAAGACACATAGGGTCAATGTCATGGCCTGCAAATAGTCTGGATCTTAATCCAATTGAAAATCTATGGTGAAAGTTGAAGAAAATGGTCCATGACAAGGCTCCAACCTGCAAAGCTGATCTGCCAACAGCAATCAGAGAAAGTTCGAGCCAGATTGATGAAAAGTACTGTTTGTTACTCATTAAGTCCATGCCTCAGAGACTGCAAGCTGTTATAAAAGCCAGAGGTGGTGCAACAAAATACTAGTGATGTGTTGGAGCATTCTTTTGTTTTTCATGATTCCATAATTTTTTCCTCAGAATTGAGTGATTCCATATTTTTTTCCCTCTGCTTGGTCTAAAAAAGTAACCATTACTGACTGCCACAATTTTTTTCCTGATTTCTTATAGTGTTTCTTAAAGCTAGAAAGTTGCCATTTGAAATGACTTTAGTTTTGTGTCATGTCTGTGATCTGCTTTTTTTCTACAAAATTAAACAACTGAATGAACATCCTCCGAGGCCGGTGATTCCATAATTTTTGCCAGGGGTTGTATTACTAATTAACTGAATTGAATTCTTCTTTGTATAACTATGTAATTTTCTTAGAAAGGGGGGTCAGGGCCCAAGCATATCTATCTATCTATCTATCTATCTATATATATATATATATATATATATATATATATATATATATATATATATATATATATATATATATATATATATATATGGAAAGTGTTCACAGTGCAGTGCTTCACTTTTTCAACATTTTGTTATGTTACAGCCTTATTCTAAAATGGAGCAAATCTCTAAATTCTGCTCACAACACCCCATAATGACAACATGAAAAAAAATGTTTTTTTTCCATGCAAATTTTTTATTATTATTGCAGTTGTATTAAAAAAAAAAAAAAACTAAGAAGTCACCTGTACATAAGTCTTCACATCCTTTGCTCAATGTTTTCTTGTACTGGTACTGCAGCCATTTTCAGATCTCTCCAAAGATGTTCAATTGGATTCAGGTCTGGGCTCTGGCTGGGCCACTCAAGGACATTCACAGACTTTCCTGACCCCACTCCTTTGATATCTTGGCTCTGTGCTTAGGGTCATTGTCCTGCTGAAAGATGAACCGTTGTCCCAGTCTGAGGTCAAAAGTGCTCTGGAGCAGGTTTTCATCCACGATGTCTCTGTACATTGCTGCATTCATCTTTCCCTCAATCCTGACAAGTCTCCCAGTTCCTGCTGCTGAAAAACATCCCACAGAGATGGGAGTTGTATTTGTGTTGGTGATCCTCCTGTCCTGTGTGCCAAGAGCATTGCTTGTATATTGTTCTGTGAATTGTTCTGTACTTTATGTCTGTAGAATGGCCCAAGCAGAGGGTCATGCCTTTGTGTCTGGTCTGCTTGAGGTTTCTTCCTCCGAGGGAGTTTTTCCTTACCACTGTTGCTCTGGGGGTTGGTAAGGTTAGACCTTACTTGTGTGAAGCGCTTTGAGGCAACTCTGTTGTGATTTGGTGCTATATAAATGAAAATAAATTGAAATTGAAATTGACAGTGTGATGTTGCCACCACCATGCTTCACTGTAGGGATGGTGCCTGGTTTCCTCCAAACATTCCTCCTTGGTGGTGATGCAGATGGAAAAGTGCTATATAAATGCAGTTCATTTACCATTTTTTTACCATCAGACCAGAGAATCTTGTTGTCCTTCAGGTGCCTTTTGGAAAACTCCAGGTGGGCTGCCATGTGCCTTTTACTAAGGAGTGGATTCTGTCTGGCCACTCTACCATACAGGCCTGATTGATGGATTGCTGCAGAGATGGTTGTCCTTCTGCAAGGTTCTCCTCTCTCCACAGAGGAATTCCAGAGCTCTGTTAAAGTAACCATTGGGTTCTTGGTCACCTCTCTGACTTTCCAGATGTAGTGTAAACACACGCGTGCGCACGCACACACACACACACACACACACACACACACACACACACACACACACACACACACACACACACACACACACACACAGACAGAGCAGGTAAAATAAGTACTTAACATATTATTTTTCTCAGTTAATATACTTCTGAAGGGACTATTGACATGGAATTTTCACCAGATGTGACTAAAAGCCCATGTAGTCCACAAATATAAAGACACACAAAAAAAGTACATAAATAAAATTATGTGTAATAATGTGAAATGATGCTGGAAAAAGTATTGAATACATGAAGAAAGGGAGATGCAAAAAGGTATATAAAGCAAGACACCAGCTGAAATTTATCAGTAATAAGAAAGCAATCCTGACCCTTTTCAGTGGAAACTGTTATCAGCTCATTCAGTCACAACTGATGGCCTATAAAAAGGTCTCTCAAGGTGTCACACAGCAAACATTGCATGATGCATAAAAGCAACAAGGGCTCTCAAGCTCTTCACAACGTTATTGCTTCAAAGCGTACTGACGGTATTGGTTACTGGAGGATTTCTAAACTTCTAAATGTTCCAGTGAGCACTGTGTGGCCATAATCTGGAAGTGGAAAGAACATAATTTCACCATAAACTGGGCACAACCAGGTGCTCCTCACAAGATTTCTGACAGAGTAGTGAAAAGAATTATCAGAAGAGCTGTCCACGAACTAATGACTGCTTCAGAAACACCTGGAATTAGCAGGTACAATTGTTTCAAAGAAAACATTAAGTAATGCACCACCCACCATGGCCTGTATGTACGCTCCCGACACAAGACTCCAATGTTGAAGAAAAATCATGTTGAATCTCGTTAAAGGTTTGCTGCACAGCATTTAGACAAGCCTGTGAAATACTGGGAGAATATAGTCTGGTCAGATGAGACCAAAACTGAACTCTCTGGATGCAATAATACACACCATGTTTGGAGGTCAAATGGCACTGCACATCACCCCAAAAACACCATGCCAACTGTGAGGTTTGGATGTGGGACCATCATGGTGTAAGGCTGTTTATCAGTATCTGGCACGGCAGACTTTATATAAATGAAGGAAGGATGAATGGAAAAATGTACAGAGACATTCTCAATAAATATCTGTTGCCATCTACCAGCATGATGAAGATGATATGAGGGTGGACATTTCAGCAAGAAAATGATTCCAAAAATACAGCCAAGGAAATTCTAAACTGGTTAGAAAACAAAGCTGCTAGAATGGCTCTGCCAATCACCTGACCTGATTCCAACAGAAAATCTATAGAAAGAAATAAACATCTGGATTCATTGAAGAGGAACACAGCACCTTCAAGATTTGAAGACTGTTTGTGTGGAAGAATGGGACAATTTCGCACCTGAGCAATGCATGAGACTAGTCTCCCAATACAGGAGGTGTCTTGAAGCTGCCATTACCAACAAAGGCTTTTGTACAAAATATTAAATACATTTCAGTCAGCGTGTTCAATACTTTTCCCTGTCTCATCCCATTTTATTTCACATAACTTCATTTCTGTTCTTATTTTGTTATTGTTGCTGTTTTCTTTGTACATGTAGATTACTTGGGCTGTTACCAGCATCTTTTGAAAATTTCATGTTGGTAAGTCCTTTAGAAACATATTTAGTGAGAAAATTGGTGACATGTTCAATACTTATTTTACTCACTATGTGTGTAGATAGATAGATAGATAGATAGATAGATAGATAGATAGATAGATAGAACTCATCAAGATTCCACATGTCAAGCAAGCTCACCTTGACATTTCAGCAAGACATATGCTGCTATGGTTCAGAAGACCATCATCAGGTGTTGAGGAACCAGGACAACCAGGAAATTAGTGTACTCAAACACAATATTCATGGACAGTGGCTGACAACATGGAAGCTGGAAGTGATTGAGTGCTGCTGTAACAGCAGACCCTTTGAGACGTGCTTCTTGCATGAACTGTTAGAACTATGGCTGATGAGATGACCATCATTGGTCAGTGCTCAAACATCTCCAGAAAGAAGATACTGTTGCAGCTGGAGATGAATGAATGTCTTGATGTTTTTTTGTTTTGTTTTGTTTTTTCACAAATCCATTGACTTTTAATAATTACCATAGTTCCTACAGTACTGTATTTCTGCTAATTTACTTTTGCTGACACAATGGAGCAGAACCTGTCCTACTTAGTTTGAAGCCTGAGGTCATTACCACTCACTGAAGGTAGAAGTTGAAGTGAGTCCTACAAGAACTGAGGTCAATCAAGCTGGTGCTCATGTCCGGATATCATTCAGTGAAGTTGATGAAAGTCTATGTCTGTCCCTGAATGGGACACAAGTCCATTGCGGGTTAGTCCCCTATCCAACGGCAATATCCACTGACAGCTGGGTGGACTGGGACAATGCTGATGATGGTGTCAAGGTAGTGTGACCATGAATCCAACCCAGGTTTACACATTGGTTGATCAACTCCTATCCCTCTGAAACATCTGTACAACACAAACACTAAAAGCGGTTCTAAATCAGTCACATTTAAGATGAAAAAAAAAATGCATCAAATAAATCTAAATGTTTTGGTCTTACTTTCAATTGTAAATGTACTGCGTTCTGTTGCACCTTTCTATGTGATGCAGAACCTCAAAGCTCTCAGTAACAATGCATCACATTTACACACACACACACACACACACACACACACTTGCACACTGATGTCAGACTGCTGCCATGGAAGACATTCAACTGAACACTTGGACCAACATGGAGATTAAGGACCTTGCTCAAGAGCATACCTCTGTGATTTTCCTGCCTGATGGGCCACAAACCCCTGGTCACCCTCTGTTGACCCTCTGGTAACAAACCCACTGCTCTGATGTCTTTGTTGTTGGACTGTACCATATTAATTTCATGTGCACTGAGAAATGTTCAGCCATTTTAGATATGTGCTTAAGAAGTTCATTTTTGTAATTATTGTAATTTTATTGCATACTAATGCACAAGTGGAAAAATATATCATTCATATTTTAACCAGTAATTCCACTTAACAGCCATTAAAGGAATTTGATTTTGCACACATTTAAGTTTTGTGTATTAATTATCTGATAGGTTGTACCACAGTGAAAGTAATTTCGTATCCAACTGAGCCACATTACTGTTCACGCTGGATAATGACTGTGTAATGTGCTGTATAATATTTAATGTGTTCATGAATACTGAGCTTGAAATAACTTTTTTATTTTCAAATCATGCTCCTACACACAGTTGTTTCATTTGCTCTTGTTCTTAATAACAACAACTTATGACTTTGCACTCATTTAACCATATATCTGAAAATGCCACATCTTTTAATTTATTTCTTTCAATTTATTTTCATTTATATAGCACCAAACCAGAACAAAGTTGCCTGAAGCTGCTTCACACAAGTAAGAGTAAGGTCTAACCTTACCAACCCCCACATCAGTCCTTAAAGCTTTTAAATATTTGGTTTGTGACTTTGCGGGGTATTTAACATAAACTCTGAGCCATATTTAACTGTGCAATGTAGATTTAAAAATCTGTCTTCTTTAAATCATGCTAATAGTTTTACAGTTTTAAATAAATCTTTTTGTAAATCATATCAATTGAACCGTCTCTTAATGTGAACATAAATAAGCATGTCAAGTAGAAATACATTTAGAGTACAACGGTTATCTGGGATGCAGATTGTCACATTATCCCGAATTACTGAGAAAAGCAGGGTGGAGGGAGAGGGGCGGGGGGAAACATTTAGTTTGTCCCTAGCCAGTCGCTGCATTTAATAACAGTTTAAGCTTGGTGTTTCTATGGCAACAATACTTGATTGCTTGCCCTAATCTTTTTTAATGTGGCTTAATGTTGTTTGTATCTCAGCATGAAGCTTCCGTGTGTGTCTGTGACTAACCCTGTGCAGAATGAAGGATGAAGGATGCTGTTCAAGGCGTCGGTACTTTCCCGATTGAGTCAGTTCCCTAATGATGCTTTTAAGGTGACAGTTAACAGTCTCTAAAGAGGAGCCAGTGGTCCAACAACCTTCTAAATCCTCAGTGGATCCAATATGTATATGTCGTGGACATGAATGAGCGAAGCTCTTCAGCATCTCACCATGTCATTTAGGCCCTTCAGGCTTTTTTCAGAAAATGCTTCACTCCCCCACACACCCCCGACTTTGCCCCTGTTAACTTCATGCAACTTTAAGCATTTTTTTAATGTTGATGTAAATTCAGATTCTAACTTTTTAAGTTACTTCACAGTAGCACTGCACAATATGGTCAAATTAGCTGAACTTTCAGCCGTAGCCGCGGTTTCGTGCATGCCTGTCCTAACGTACGTTCCTCCCAGCAGCAGGTGGAATGTCTTGTGGTTCCCCATTTCATTTTTGGTTCGCGGATTGTCTTCTGGTTTCTACGTCTCTCATGTTATGTGTGCAGGGGCCCTAACCAAAGTAGAACTTGGTATACCAAAGCATGTTGAAGGCAAAGATGATCATTGCCACGCTGAAAGTGTAAGTCTAACATCTGCTGTACCTTATTTAAAATCAGAAACCAAAACCGCTGAGCAATTTGAACAAATTGTGGATTGCTAATTCAAATACACCACTTTGACCTGTGGCATGCTGGGAAAACCAACATCTTCACTGCCAATAAGATGCAGCAGTACTATAATATTGTAAATGATGAAATACTGTTTTCTCCTCTTCCTCTTCCTAAGGGTGATAACTAACAATTTTCATAATCGATGAATCAATCTATTACACTGTCAACACGATTTTTCTTGCATGGAGTTTTTCAATGGATTTTGGGTAATTTGGGCACTGAATCCAAATCTGGTGTTTCATGTTGGCAAACACATTACGTTTTTGAGATATGACAACATATTTCTCGGATTACGCATTGACACCTCTTCTGCACCAAAAACGATATTACGACTGTTGTTTACAATTTGCAAACCTGGTTTAAAAACTATGCATTTGAAGCTGCTTTTGTGCATGATTAGCGGCATAAAACCTGTGAGGGTATGAGCAACCGTTACATAATCCATAAATACGGAACATGCATATCAAGTCATAAGGCTTGGGACTCCTACGAGGGCGGTCGCATCTCCTCCTCTCTCCCTTATCTCTGCTCTCTGCTTTAACCTTCAAGTCTCTACTTCACAGACAGTGAATTCCTCAAATTATATTGGACACTGGATCTATTGGACTACTATTGGATTAACCATGGAATTGATCAGATGGTCTCTGAATGCTACTGACACCATTTTTTCTACAAGAAGGTCAGGACCGGGGGATCCTACCTGCCCAGATGGAATGTATCCTGCGGGCTATGTTCTTGACTCCTGGGAGTCTTGGCGTGTTGCATGCTTGCCACCTTTCTCCATTGAGGACGTTGAGGATTTATTCATATTTGGTCTTATGGTAGCAAGGCTAGTACTTTCTGGCATATGTGCTGCCCTGATCTACCAGAAAATTGGCAAGATGGCGGCATCAAGTAACCACCGCCCCTCGCATAGGCAAATTGGATGACATCTTGGAGCAGATGTGTGTCTTGCAGATGAAGATGAAGATTTTGGAGGCCGGGGAATATTCTTAATTCATAATTAGGATTTGGTTGTTCTAGTGAAGCTTTAAAAAGTGTTTTTCACTGCTCACACCACAACACAGCAGGCTTATCAAACCTGAAGAACAAATTGCCTGACTGTTTTCCTCCAGAGGAATGTCTTCAATCCTTGGTGATCCCACACCCTCTCCCCACCCCCCTCCTACCCTCCATCACACACCCCCCACTCCTGCTTCTGCTTACGTCACCCTTTCCCCTTCTGCTGGGGCAGCGTGGTTTTAGCTGCTGCTGGTCCCCGTTCCTCCCCCCAAGCTGACGGTGGCACATCTCAGGGTTGCTGCGTGACCTTCATCCACTTGCCTCAATTCGGATAATGGACTTCTTCAAATTTAGTGCACATAAACAATGTCAAATGTGTATGTGCTGTCTTTAATTCTGATGTGTGCCATAATTACGGTAAACAAGTAATAATTGTGGACTAATTGCTGTCTGAGGTAACTGGAGTGTAAACATAATTTCTCCACTGTGAGATCAATAAAGTATATCTCATCTCATCTCATACTGCAAAAAAAGCGTGATGCAATAGAGAAATTCTGAGTTTCCGGGGTGATTTTATAGTGTGGTGGATGCGACAAAGCACACAACCAGCACATACTCCAACCAGCACATACTCCTAGACCTGACCTATATTTGGCAATGGGCCTCAACTATGAAATAACAAGGAAATATATAAAATGCCCTGTTAAAAACAAAGACCTGATGCTGTGAGCACCAGAGCCACAGCTGGTTCAATGCTTGTTCTTCCATCAGAGTGGGCTTTGTACTTCCACAGACAAAAGGGCATATTGCATGACAAGAAAACATCAGGACCAACCATACTGACAGATACGGCTATAATCCTCAAATGTACAACACATGTCGTTAGCGATCACGGCTGTGACTCTAAGCATAAGCTCTGAAACAATACTTCCTCCTCCTTAGGCCAGTGCACCAAATATAGAGCAGTCTGTTGAGATCAAATTGAGGCATGTAATATTTCAGGTGTTTTGCAATTAAATACAGACAGCAGCACCTAAAGGTATAATTAAAATGAAATTGAGCCTGCCAATCTTTGCAAGCACCTCAAGGTATGAATGCTGCAATATTAAATCAATACTTCTATCTCTGAAATCACCCATCCAATTTTAGAGACACCCTCTGGAACTGATGGATGGAGCCATGTACTTTTCATGCAAATCAATATATTACCTATTTTGACATAATACATATGGAATAAAATGTGTTAGCACAATGACCATAAGGCATAACTTGACTAGCTTTGCATACAAAGGATGTAAATATGCAGTTTGGATCTACAGAATCTGTGATGCTTGGTTGATACATTCACTTCAAAGGTTTGCTTGTTTGCATTTCTATGTCATTCGTGTATGACTTCTGTAACTTCATGTTCCTTTGAATTCATTTGGATATCCTGCCATAAAGGCTTGCTATAATATATCAATGAAAGAACATGTCATCGAAACGATAATTTCATTCAGCATATGCATCAGAAACACTGCCATATTATAGAAAATAGTCACTTGGACCCAGCTGTGCATTGTACCAGGTGTGTAGTGAAATCTTCCTTAGGTCCCTGTCCCACTGGGGAGAGGATTAATTGTGCATGAATTGAGTATACAAATTACAGGCGTTCGTTGTCATCCGCAACAAAAGTGGCCAAAAATGACAAATGTCCCAGGATGACTCATGCATATATTCATAATGTATAGCGCATATATGACAAACAAATCACGGAAGTATAATGCATGTATTGAGTAAATAGATCGGATGCGTTGTGTGAATGCATCGAGCACGTGTTGCGCGTGTGTGGCATCTGCATTGAGGTCATAAAAGAAGCGCACTCGGGCCTTTCAGCATCACTATTCACACCAACACTACAGCTTCAGGAGCAATTGCTGGACTTGAACAAGTTGATTGGTATTGTGATGATCATAGAGTTGATGTTCATGTTGTCATGCAAGGGTTAACTGTTCATGAGTTTGGGGAGCGGGAGAGGGGAAGCCACTTGGGGTTGTGAGACGGTGTTCTATTTTGAGAGAGTCATGAAAAAGAGCATGACTTGTGGCTGTAACAGCAACTCTTCCTTTTGTTGGTGTTAAATAAAAGTCCTGAAAGGGAACCGAGGTCCACGGCTGACGTCTCTGCAGCTGGGGATTTACAGTATGTTGTTGGATGGCAGCAGCTATTATGTATTTGGGGATCCATAACTACATCTGTACATCTCCACAGCTGGACTGGCAGGTATGTTGATTTCTGCCACATATAGTACTTTTTTACGGGTTTACGTGACGTGTTTGTTATGCATTCGCAGATTGTCTGCAAATCAGATGCAAAGCAGATGTAATACAAATGTTTTATCCGTGGCCAATCTGCATGCATTCGCTTCAACTTATTTTAGTCTGTGATGTGGACATGATAGGCACGCTATATATCTGTTTTACACACTGTCCCAGTCTGCTGCCAAGTCGCAAATCCCCATCAGTTGTGGATATCAGCAGATAAACAGCACATAGCTTGAGTATGTATTGAGTATATAAGGCGTATGTCATCTGCAACCAAAGTTTTGTGCAGCTCAAAAATCCTGGCAACGGACAAACGTGCCTCTGCGGCTAATTGGGGACGTGTGCGGATGTCGGCCGACTCATACAAGCATGTTTCACGGATATTGTGGCTGTTTAGCGAATATGAGCCAATTTTGTGTGCAATCCATATGCAAATCTTCCTAAATGCCAGTGGGACCGGGCATTTAAGAGGGCAACACCGACCCACATTCTTGTTTTCATATCGGAGCACTATAATTATACCTAAAACAGTTGCAAACGGGCTCCCATGAGTTTCAGTTTATTCAATTATAACCCCTGGCAAAAATTATGGAATCACTGGCCTCAGAGGATGTTCATTCAGTTGTTTAATTTTGTAGAAAAAAAGCAGATCACAGACATGACACAAAGTAATTTCAAATGGCAACTTTCTGGCTTTAAGAAACACTATAAGAAATCAAGAAAAAAAGATTGTGGCAGTCAGTAAAATATGGAATCACTCAATTCTGAGGAAAAAATTATGGAATCACCCTGTAAATTTTCATCCCCCAAATTAACACCTGCATCAAATCAGATCTGCTCATTGACATTGACCCTATTCCATGACATTGACCCTATGTGTCTTTTTGCAAGGAATGTTTTTGCAGTTTTTGCTCTATGGCAAGATGCATTATCATCTTGAAAAATGATTTCATCATCCCCAAACATCCTTTCAATTGTCCAAAATATCAACATAAACTTGTGCATTTATTGATGATGTAATGACAGCCATCTCCCCAGTGCCTTTACCTGACATGCAGCCCCATATCATCAATGACTGTGGAAATTTACATGTTCTCTTCAGGCAGTCATCTTTATAAATCTCATTGGAAAGGCACCAAACAAAAGTTCCAGCATCATCACCTTGCCCAATGCAGATTCGAGATTCATCACTGAATATGACTTTCATCCAGTCATCCACAGTCCACGATTGCTTTTTCTTAGCCCATTGTAACCTTGTTTTTTTTCTGTTTAGGTGTTAATGATGCCTTTCGTTTAGCTTTTCTGTATGTAAATCCCATTTCCTTTAGGCGGTTTCTTACAGTTCGGTCACAGACGTTGACTCCAGTTTCCTCCCATTCGTTCCTCATTTGTTTTGTTGTACATTTTTCGATTTTTGAGACATATTGCTTTAAGTTTTCTGTCTTGACGCTTTGTCTTCCTTGGTCTACCAGTATGTTTGCCTTTAACAACCTTCCCATGTTGTTTGTATTTGGTCCAGAGTTTAGACACAGCTGACTGTGAACAACCAACATCTTTTGCAACATTGCGTGATGATTTACTGTCTTTTAAGAGTTTGATAATCCTCTCCTTTGTTTCAATTGACATCTTTCATGTTGGAGCCATGATTCATGTCAGTCCACTTGGTGCAACAGCTCTCCAAGGTGTGTTCATTCCTTTTTAGATGCAGACTAACGAGCAGATCTGATATGATGCAGGTGTTAGTTTTGGGGATGAAAATTTACAGGGTGATTCCATAATTTTTTCCTCAGAATTGAGTGATTCCATATTTTTTTCCTCTGCTTGGTCTAAAAAAGTAACCGTTACTGACTGCCACAATCTTTTATTCTTGATTTCTTATAGTGTTTCTTAAAGCCAGAAGGTTGCCATTTGAAATAACTTTAGTTTTGTCTCATGTCTGTGATCTGCTTTTTTCCTACAAAATTAAACAACTGAATGAACATCCTCCGAGGCTGGTGATTCAATTTTTGCCAGGGGTTGTAGTCCCCCAGCCACAAGCTGCTGCCATAATATGATGATGTTGTCATGCACAGAGATGATGTCCCCTCGAAACTGACCAAGCTCCCCCCCAAAAATTCCCTTTTATCTTTACCTCCGTCAAGGAGGTTATGTTTTCGGTCGAGTTTGTTTGTTTGTTTGTCTGTTTGTCAGCAGGATAACTCAAAAGGTTTTGAACGGATTTTGATGAAATTTTGTGGAGTGGTTGGAAATGACAAGAGGAACAAGTGATTCAATTTTAGTGGTGATCTGGATCATGATCCGGATCCAGGAATTGTTTAACTGATTCTTCACCATTGCGGGATAGGGGGAATTTTGACATTCTAGTTTCTAACTCCACAAAAACAAGGCAGAAAGGCTTGAACAAAATTTAGGGTGTAACATAGTCAAATGTTCTATCAAACAACAAAGTTTGGTGATAATTGGATCCGGATTCCGGATCTGGTGATCCAGAATATGCAAAAATATAGGGAAAATAGAAAATGTGTCAGTGTGAGGTGACAAATGAAGCTAGAGATGCACAACTAACACCAAATTGTAGCTGAATCTGTACTGATTCAGTAACGTGTCATCAGATTTGATGTAGCTTCAAATGTTATGGAGCTAGATCCAGAAGAAAACCGCCATTACTGAAAAATCGTTTTTATACAATAACTTTTGAACTAATAAACACATAAAAATGATTCCAAGTTCTAGTGGTATGTTTTCATGGTCAAGGATATCAAATATACAGGAAAGAAAAGTCTATGTGTCATACTTGTAGTTTTGGTTGTAACACTGAATTGTTGAATAGATCACTGTGTCTAGGAGGGAATCTCTTTAGGCTCAGTGACCCTATGGCCTTGGCGGAGGTTTGCACTCTCTGAGTCCTTCTAGCTTCTTACCAACATATTCATAGCGTTTGTGCATCACCACCTGTGTGTGTGTGTGTGTGTGTGTGTGTGTGTAGAATTATATGGTCAAAACTTAATCTTTGCTCACTGGAAACACCTCGATCACTATTGTGAAGGTGTCATAATGGCAGCTGCAGATTATACAGGACCAAAACTACATTACATACCATAACTTAAAGCTACAGTGTGTGGGATTTAGTGTCCTCTAGTGGTGAGGTTGCAGATTCCATTATGCCATCTCTGGTCATGATGCTCATCAGTTTTTCTTTCACATTTTTGCTTTTCATGCTTCCTTGCTTTTTCTTGTGATAAGCAAGATCTATGATTTTCCATTTCACAAAACTGGGGGTCCTCAGACCCGCACTAGCAACCAGTACAACCACTTATTCCTCCAGGTGCACTCTAAGGGGACACACTGCAAAATGTGAAATGCGGTGCATACAGTAAGTATCGGTGCATTCCATTTGTACTCAGAGGTCGAAATTTCTCATTTATGCACTCACAGGAACAGCCACTGAAGTCATAATTTGTTCTTGACAAGTCATACAAACCCCACGTACTCCAAATTCACAATCCATCATGGCTCCTCTGAGCAGCAATGACACTGAAAGCTGTATTTTTTTAATGCTTTTGGCACTTCTGTCTGTTGTATGTCCAGTTTAATAAATCCTGCACACAGTACTATCCTACCACTGTCTATGGAAAATTACTGAATATTTACCACGTAAGGTGGTGTTTATCAACTGATGCCGCTAATACTGGCTAACCCAGTAGAAGTCCAGGTTATAATAACTGGTTACACCACACTACAAACACTCCTAAATCCTACCCACTGTAACTTTGCCTCAGCTGCTGCATTGAGGTACATGCTTCCTATGACTGTAAGTCATAACAGTCAGGGAAACTGGGGCACAGTCACCCAAGTGGCACAGTGAATCAGTAGCCATATCTGCACAACTACATATATATTTGCAGCAGTTATGCCATATTTTTATGCATAAAGACATCCCCATATAAATTAGCATTTTATTTTTGGATACATTAAGGGTAAAACAAAGTGGCAAGTGAAGTCAGTTTTTCCTATCAAAGTAAGTTTTTTGGATGTCACTATCTTTGTATTTATTTCTCACAACAGAGGAAAGGTGGCCCAGAAATTGTCATTAGTTAGAAGACTACCCTGTCCAACTAATGAGCATGTGTTATGTCTTCTCCAGACTATCAGCTATTTGATAACATGACTCGTGTGTCACATGCACCCGGGGCACAGTGAATCGGGCCACAGTTAATCAGTCTAGAAAGTGATTTACTAAGCCCCAGAATCAAGTGGATCACAAATATTACTTGTTGAAGCTTATACATTTATTTTTCCATGAATTATTTCTATAGTTACCTCCGCCAAGGAGGTTATGTTTTCAGTCGCATTTGTTTGTTTGTCTGTTTGTCAGCAGGATAACTCAAAAAGTTTTGAACAGATTTTGTTGACATTTTGTGGAGTGGTTGGAAATGACAAGAGGAACAAGTGATTAAATTTTAGTGGTGATCCGGATCCAGGAATTTTTTAAAGGATTCTTCACCATTGCGGGATAGGGGGAATTTTGACATTCTAGTTTCTAACTCCACAAAAACAAGGCAGAAAGGCTTGAAAAAAAATTAGGGTGTAACATGGTCAAATGTTCTATCAAACAACAAATTTTGGTGATGATCCGATCCGTATTCCGGATCTGGTGATCCAGAATATGCAAAAATATAGAGAAAATAGAAAATGTGTCAGTGTGAATGAAGCTAGAGATGCACAACTAACACCAAATTGTAGCTGAATCTGTAGTGATTCAGTAAGGTGTCATCAGATTTGATGTAGCTTCAAATATTATGAAGCTAGATCCAGAAGAAAACTGCCATTACCGAAAAATTGTTTTTATACAATAACTTTTGAACTAATAAAGACATAAAAGTGATTTCAAGTTCTAGTGGTATGTTTTCATGGTCAAGGATGTCAAATATAAAGGAAAGAAAAGTGTAGTTTTGGTTGTAACACTGAACTGTTAAATAGATCACTGTGCCAAGGAAGGAATCTCTTTTGGGTCAGTGACCCTATGGCCTTGGCGGAGGTTTGCACTTTTATTTTATTTTATTTTCCTTTATATAGCGCTAAATCACAACAGAGTTGCCTCAAGGCACTTCACACAGGTAAGATCTAACCTTACCAACCCCCAGAGCAACAGTGGTAAGGGAGGGGAGGCTGGAGCCTATCCCAGATCAAATCAAATCAATTTTATTTATATAGTGTCAAATCACAACAAAAAGTTGCCCCAAGGCGCTTTATGTTATAAGGCAAAAGCCATACAATAATTAAAGAAAAACCCCAACAGTCAAAACGACCCCCTATGAGCAAGCACTTGGCGACAGTGGGAAGGAAAAACTCCCTTTTAACAGGAAGAAACCTCCAGCAGATCCAGGCTCAGGGAGGGGCAGTCTTCTGCTGGGACTGGTTGGGGCTGAGGGAGAGAACCAGGAAAAAGACATGCTGTGGAGGGGAGCAGAGATCGATCACTAATGATTAAATGCAGAGTGGTGCATACAGAGCAAAAAGAAAAAGAAACACTCAGTGCATCATGGGAACCCCCCAGCAGTCTAAGTCTATAGCAGCATAACTAAGGGATAGTTCAGGGTCACCTGATCCAACCCTAATTATAAGCTTTAGCAAAAAGGAAAGTTTTAAGCTTAATCTTAAAAGTAGAGAGGGTGTCTGTCTCCCTAATCCGAATTGGGAGCTGGTTCCACAGGAGAGGAGCCTGAAAGCTGAAGGCTCTGCCTCCCATTCTACTCTTACAAACCCTAGGAACTACAAGTAAGCCTGCAGTCTAAGAGCGAAGCGCTCTATTGGGGTGATATGGTACTATGAGGTCCCTAAGATAAGATGGGACCTGATTATTCAAAACCTCATAAGTAAGAAGAAGAATTTTAAATTCTATTCTGGAATTAACAGGGAGCCAATGAAGAGAAGCCAATATGGGTGAGATATGCTCTCTCCTTCTAGTCCCTGTCAGTACTCTAGCTGCAGCATTTTGAATTAACTGACGGCTTTTCAGGGAACTTTTAGGACTACCTATAATAATGAATTACAATAGTCCAGCCTAGAGGAAATAAATGCATGAATTAGTTTTTCAGCATAACTCTGAGACAAGACCTTTCTAATTTTAGAGATATTGTGCAAATGCAAAAAAGCAGTCCTACATATTTGCTTAATATGCACATTGAAGGACATATCCTGATCAAAAATGACTCCAAGATTTCTCACAGTATTACTAGAGGTCAGGGTAATGCCATCCAGAGTAAGGATCTGGTTAGACACCATGTTTCTAAGATTTGTGGGGCCAAGTACAATAACTTCAGTTTTATCTGAATTTAAAAGCAGGAAATTAGAAGTCATCCATGTCTTTATGTCTGAAAGACATTCCTGCAGTTCAACTAATTGGTGTGTGTCCTCTGGCTTCATGGATAGGTAAAGCTGGGTATCATCTGCGTAACAATGACAATTTAAGCAATGCTGTCTAATAATACTGCCTAAGGGAAACATGTATAAAGTGAATAAAATTGGTCCTAGCACAGAACCTTGTGGAACTCCATAATTAACCTTAGTCTGTGAATAAGATTCCCCATTTACATGAACAAATTGTAATCTATTAGATAAATATGATTCAAACCACTGTAGCGCAGTGCCTTTAATACCTATGGCATGCTCTAATCTCTGTAATAAAATTTTATGGTCAACAGTATCAAAAGCAGCACTGAGGTCTAACAGGACAAGCACAGAGATGAGTCCACTGTCTGAGGCCATAAGAAGATCATTTGTAACCTTCACTAATGCTGTTTCTGTACTATGATGAATTCTGAAACCTGACTGAAACTCTTCAAATAGACCATTCCTCTGCAGATGATCAGTCAGCTGTTTTACAACTACCCTTTCAAGAATTTTTGAGAGAAAAGGAAGGTTGGAGATTGGCCTATAATTAGCTAAGATAGCTGGGTCAAGTGATGGATTTTTAAGTAATGGTTTAATTACTGCCACCTTAAAAGCCTGTGGTACATAGCCAACTAATAAAGATAGATTGATCATATTTAAGATCGGAGCATTAATTAATGGTAGGGCTTCCTTGAGCAGCCTGGTAGGAATGGGGTCTAATAGACATGTTGATGGTTTGGAGGAAGTAACTAATGAAAATAACTCAGACAAAACAATCGGAGAGAAAAAATCTAACCAAATACCAGCATTACTGAAAGCTACTCCCAGCAGTCAAAGAGTGTGAGGTGGGATATACCCTGGACAAAATGCCAGTCTATCGCAGGGACATATATAGACAGACAAACACGTTCACACCTGCATGCACACCAGCGGTTGAATTAAAGTCTCCAGTTTACCTAACCTGCATGTCGTTGGATGTGGGAGGAAGTCGCAGCACCCAGAGAGAACCCATGCAGACATGAGGAGTACATGCAAACTCCACACAGAAAGGGTGGGAAGCGACCCCACAACCTTCTTGTTGTGTCATCAGTGCTTACCAGTACCCCACCATGCCTCCATATCTATACATATGTTTGTTCATTTAAAAATCTTTACATACAAATAGCTGAATGCATATGTTGACATTTGTTGCACTCATCCATTATTTTTGACATCTGTGTTCATAAAATTTCATTTTTAGCTTTTCTCCATCATCACACAGGTAAAAATACTGAAAAACACACACACACACACACACACACACACACACACACACACACACACACACACACACACACACACACACACACACACACACACACACACACACACACACACACACACACACACACACACAGTGAGTTAGGTGAAAGAACCTCTCAGAAATTAGACCCAAGCTTTTTCACTCACATAAATTATTTCTTCAAAATGTTTTCAGCTGCATACAACATACACACAACACAGGTTCAGTACCATATGTTGATATACATCTGCTAACTTGGAAAAGGTCAATGTCTAAGTTGTATCTGATATGAAAACATTCACTCAGTCATAAGATTGCAACAGAGTCACTACGTGAGTGCACCTTAACCTCTTAACACCTATTGTCGCATATATGCTACAATATTTGACTCAAATATGCAACATACCAAATTGACCAGTATGCCTTTTCTTGCAAATTTGCAACATACCATTATTATTATTATAACATTATAACATAAATTATTACCAAATTACCAAAATTACTATTTATTTTTTGTGCAAAAGTGTAATTAATAATCTCAACATTATTTACCATCTACTTAAAGGCAAAAACACACACATTTTTTTTTTCCAGCTATATAAATTCAGGCTTTAAGGGGTTAAATCCATCCTAATATAAAAATAAATTAAACATTGGCAGTGAACTGACAAATTCTTGGAACTTCCACATGTTCCCCTTTTCCCACTTTTCACTTGTTGTCAAGTGTTTCATGCCACATGTCAACAGCACACAACATGTTTAATGGAAGTGTGCCGTATCCTAATTCCTCACATTACACAATCAAAGATGTCATTGTTGAATATTAAATTACATTTTCTATTCTTTTTCATTTTAACATAAATTTAATACAACTATTATATTACTGATAAGATAAGACAAGATAAAACTTTACTGATCTCACAATGAAGAAATTCACTTGTTACATCAGTTCTTAGTAAACACACAAGATGAGTGTGAGTAAAAAGGAAATGTGCGTCAAACAGCATATGCAAAGATAAAAGAATAGTAATAATACTTGTAACAATACAATAAAATAAGAAAATGAAGTAGAAATTTTATATATATATATATATATATATATATATATATATATATATATATATATATATATATATAATTTATTGTATTTATTGTATTGTATTGTTACAAGTATTATTACTATTCTTTTATCTTTGCATATGCTGTTTATATATATATATATATATTTATTTTTTTTATGTTTATATATATATATATATATATATATATACACAATATATATACCAAATATACCAAATATACAATAATTGGGATTAAAAAAAGGCACATCTTATTTACAATATGTGAAGTAAAGTTTAGATGTGATAAGGTGACACTAGTGCTGGAATTTGTAAGCAAGTTGTTATTGCACATGATTTGTAGACAGATTATTATTTCACAGTGTTATTGTACAGTCTGACAGCAGCACTGGTGCCCAAACACAAAACATCTATTTATTTAATTGTTTTTAAAGAAAACAATCAGAAACACAGGAACATATCAAATATGAATGACTTCATTTTACAACCAATGTTTTGTTAAATAACAAATCAAATGGTTTTCTAACCGTACAATGGACTGCAACATTATGACTGGACAACAGTAAACACAAACAGTTTGAAATGTCTTTATTTTTCTCCAGGATGTTTTATTGGTGACAAATGTAAAAATACTGTCAAATTTACCAATAAAGCATGTTGTAGAAACACTTTAAAACTTTGCCAAAGAAACCATGGAACAATCAATACCTGAGAAATGAATTCATGTGTGACGTTGTGACAGTTATGTCTTTCAAAGATTGTACATGATATCTGGAATTGCTTCCATTTTGCGTTTCAAAGTGCCTGCCCAGCAGGTAATTGAAATGTATTCTCTTTGACAGTTATGTCATTAACGCAAGCAGCTCACCGTGGACATTTCCAAACACTGTGCAAGGCTGCAGAGAAAGTTTCAGATGTTTGTTATCCATTGTCATCCTTTGGTGATATGTGCACTGTGCATGTTTTGCATCACAAATTGCACAGCTTCACGATGAAGTGGTATTGAGGATGGGGTTTTTAAAGAGAATACCTGAAAGTTCAGCTGTGGTTTGCCAGATGGCACGTGGGAGATGCAATCTGAGACTCACTGGCCCTGCCTTCTGTCTGCGGCAGGATTCAAGATCAATGTGCCCTTTCACCATCAGGATTAAGAGCTTTCCCAACAACTATGGATTAAATCATTAACTGCTTCTTGCCTCCTGACTCTTAATGGTTGAACTTCCTCCTCCAGAAAGGTTTAACACAGTATTATATTCTTTGTACTTCTTAATTCTTGCAAATGAAGTCCATTACATATTCAGTGACTTGGAAATGTAGATAGAACTTTATTGATCCCTTGGGAAGACTCACTCAGGGAAACTGAGGTTCCAGCAGCATTGTATAGCAGCACACCGGGTAAGAAGCACACAGAGTATCAAAGTGAAAGTAAAAAAGAGAAACAGTTTGCAATATAGATACACAATATAAGTACCAGATGTACTGATCAATACTGCTTCACTGGCTACTACTGTTCCTCTCATTCCCAACCTCTGTCTTCCTGTTACTCCTCCTCCCCCAGAGTGAGGAGTTGTACAGTCTGATGGCCTGAGGGACAAAGACGTTTTTCAGTCTGTTGGTCCTGCACTTGAGAACGAGCAGTCTGTGGCTGTAGAGGCTCCTCTGGTTCCTGATGATGGTGTGCAGAGGGTGACTGGCATCCATAATGTCCAGCAGTTTGCCCAGTGTTCTCTTCTCTGCCACCATCACCAGAGAGTCCAGTTTCATGCCAACTGTAGAGTCAACCCGCCTGATCGGTTAATCCAGACTGGACGTGTCCTTCTTGAATGTGCTACTCCCCCAGCACACCACTGTGTAAAAGAAGACAATGGCTACTATGGACTGGTAGAACATCCACAGGAGTTTTCTGCAGATGTTAAATGATTGCAACCTCCTCAGAAAGTCCAGCATGCTCTGTCCCTTGCTGTGCAGATTCTTGGTGTGGGTTGTCAAGCCCGAGGTACTTGTAGCAGATGACACAGCCATTGTTGTGTGCATCAGGGATGACAAGAGGAGGGGTACAGGAGCCTATTGAGGGACTTTGCTGCCTGGTGCCACACAAACCATTCACAGCTCAACACGTCGAAGACAAAGGAGCTGGTCATCCTGTTCAGATTGTCCTGAAGCACAAGGGGCTGGATGGTGTTGAAGGCACTTGAGAAGTTCAGGAACAGAATCCTCACTGTGCCATTTCCCTTTTCCAGGTGCAAGTGAACTCAGTGTAGCAGGTAAGGGATGGCATCCTCTACACCAGGGGTGGCCAAGTTCAGTCCTCGAGAGCCACCTTCCTGACACTCTTAGTTGTCGCCCTGCTCCAACACACCTGAATCCAATGAAAGACTCGTTAGCAGACCTCTAATGAGCCTTTCATTGGACTCAGGTGTGTTGGAGCAGGGAGACAACTAAGAGTGTCAGGAATGTGGCTCTCGAGGACCGAACTTGGCCACCCCTGGGCTACACCAACACCTGCCCGACATGCAAACTACAGACAGTCCTGGGCGTGTTGCACCTGCGGTTTGTGGAAGTCAAGAAAGAGCAACTCCAATGTCTTCATCAGGTGTGAAGTCAGTGCCACTGGTCGGAAGTCATTCAGCTCACTGCACTGGTTCTTCTTAGGAACTGGAACGATGCATGAAGTTCTTCACTCTTACTAGCTGCGGGCTAAGGTTGAAGATATGTTGTAGCAGTTCTCTCAGTTCAGCATTTTGCAGTGATGTTACAGGTGTGTGCTACTGTCTTCATACAGTATTTGCTAGTATGAGGCGTTTTTATTTTTTCTAGTTGTATGAGTATTTAGAATTTCAGTGAGAATGTGTGTTTTATCCGAATGTGATGAGAGCTCAGTCATTTAAATGTTGATCCTACACTTTAGCAGGAAGCAACTCAAGCCTGTCGATAAGCTGATGGAAGTGTAAATCAAATATGGTGATTTGTAAAAGGAAACAAAAAGGAAATTATAAGCAATGAGACAAGGTAACATGAAGGAAGCAAGGAAAATTGTGGCTGATCCCACCCAAGCAGGACACAAATGGTTTGTCACCCTCCCATCTGACAGAAGGCTGACCCCCATCAGGACCAAAACCTCAAGACCCAAAAACAGCTTCTTTCCATCAACAGCTGGACTCATAAACAACACCAGAGACTCCCACTTACCCTGACCCCCGCACATACACACTATCATAAAGTACAGATTGGTCATCCCGTCTCTGTACCTGTTTTTGTACTGTCCCATTCCATTATGTTTTATTCATTTAACAATATACAGTTTTGACTATCTGACTCTTCCTACTTCTTATAGAAGTGCTTTTCCCTTTTATTTTCTTAAGGTTTATACACCAGTAACACTAGATCAAATTCCTTGTGTGTCCAAACTTACTTGGCAATAAATTTGATTCTGAATGTTGATGGTGCAATTGGAAAAGATGAAAACTGGGGAAATTAATGCCACGGGACACTGAAGAAGAGAAATGACAATGCTGAAAGAATTCAAAAAAAAAAAAGAGAAGAGGTAATTTGTTTCTGGAAAAAGTGAGAAGGCAGAAAGAAGGATTAGCATAGAACCGGATGACACATATTGAGGTGTGTCACTCATGCTGCAGAAATGCCCCCTGCCACCCCAAAAAAACAAAAAAAACAACAAAAAAACAAATTTAAATGTCTTTTTTATTTCCAAAAAGCTATGGAACGTAAGTGGCTGTGTCCTGTGGAGAAGCACTGGGGTTGACAATTACAACACCAGGTTTTAATATATCATTAAACCTTTTCCTTGGAACAGTCATTATGGTTGCATGCCACCCACTAGCATTTCGCCTTATAATCAAATCGGTGGCACACCTTAAGCTACGCTGACACTTGCATGACTTGATGCATGCACGTCGTCATGACAATCCCACCTGCTGTGTTCCCAGCTGGGCACCGTACTTTGTTCCAGCTCTTGCCACATGCTCTGCACTGGACACTGCATATATAAAATAAGTATTTCGTAGCGGATTAATCATTTTCTTTGCAAGTTGGCTGTTGAAAATGGCTCTAATCGCTTCCTGAATCACATAGGACCGCTCAAGTAGCGCCGCTCGTCTGCGCGCTGAATGAGCTGGAGAAAGCATTTGGAGCCATCTCAAAAGGTAATTATTTGTCATGTTTACATTGTCATGGCTTGGTAAAACAGTTGCATGTTCTTTCCTTCTTGTCTGCAGCTGTTAAAGTATGTTTCTGACAGATTTAACATCTCGTTATAATCGTTCAGGTGAGCTGCACTCTGATGCGATCCACTGACACAACCACTTGCTGTGTTCACTTCTGCTTTACTCTACTTGCCGAGCTGGAAATTGTGTTGGCGAGCAGATCGCACCACGTAGCACGGCATTTATGCGTGAAGGATTTTTTTTTTGAACATTTCAAAATTCTCCTTGTGCAATTGTACACGCCGGCGCCCCTCTCATGTTCGGCCCACTCATTAAAGACGAGTTACTGTCCTGCATGACACAGGGTGTGCAAGTGTGTGAATCAAAGTCATGCAAGTGTCAGTGCACTTAAATGAAAATGACAGGCACGGGAGGGGGAAGTTACCAAGACCCAAACAACACGTGGCAGTCAAATGACAACAGGAAGACCTGGACCCTATTCACAGCCCGGTCTCATGATTTTTACTTGCCCCCATCACAAAAAGCTTTTTGTGACACATTTTTTTATTTTGCTATTCATAATCTTCCCTTTCTCTTAACTCTAACCATAACCATAGCATAAGTGTGTACCCTCCCCATACGCTAACCATAACCACCCCTTTCACCCCACATTTTGTGCCCCTTCAGGAAATGAATTTGTGCTCCCGTTAAGAAAAACGTCCCATTTTTGTACCCCCATCATGAACCCATAGATTAACATACTTTTCATAACCCAGTTCCTCGAGCTGCCGTGAGACTGGGTTACTATTCACATACTGACAAATTTATGTTTATATGAGGTCTGTTAGAAAAGTATCCGACCTTTTTATTTTTTGCAATAACCTTATGGATTTGAATCACATGTGATTGCATCAGCCAAGCTTGAACCTTCGTGTCGGTTGCGTCATTCGCCTGTGAGCAGGCTTTGAGTGAGCACTGGTCCTCCCCCCTCGTCGGATTTTCATTTTCAGGAAAATGTCTGAACGGCTGGAGCAGCGCTGCATCAAATTTTTCCAGAAACTGTGAGAGACAGCCAGGTCGACACCATTCGGAAAATTCAGATGGCTTTTAGGGACTATTTTATGGGCATCACACAGATTAAGGAGTATTACAGCCGGTTTAAAGACGGCGCACAATGGCGGAGGGTGCGCCGCGCTCTGAGCGGCGACTGACAGGCTGAAACGACCAGATCATTTCCAAACTGAATGCTGTGTTGATCCGGGATGTCGTCTGACTACCAGAGAAATGGCAGAAAAGGTGGACATAGCACTTTTCCAGGACATTCCACTGTTAAAGGAGATTTTGTCATGAAAACAGGTGCGGAGGAATTTGCCACAGAGCCGCTAATGGCGCGGAACGAAAGCACCTCCGTGTTGGTCTCACAGGACGTGTTGTGGCATGCCCAGCTCTTCGACAATTTCTCGGATACTCACTCAACTGAAAAGCCACCCAAAGCCGTCTGAATCTTCCGAATGGTGCAAGAGCTGGGCATGTCCCATGAGACTTTACGGGACATGCCATTACGCGGCTCCGTCCTGACGCGCGAATTCCGCCGCATGTCTTTCATTACAAAATCTCCTGTAACAGTGTAATGTGCTGAAAACGTGCTATGTCCACCTCTCTTGCCATTTCTCTGGTAGTCAGACGATGTCCCGGATCAACACAGCCTTCACTTTGGAAATGATCTGGTCGTTTCAGCCTGTCGATGGCCGCTCGAAGTGCGGCGCGCCCTCAGCCACTGTGGGCAGTCTTTAATCCGGTTGTAATGCTCCTTAATCTGTATGATGCCTATAAGATCTTCACCGAAAGCCATCTGAATTTTCCGAATGGTTTCCACCTGGCTGTCTCTCACAGTTTCTGAAAAAATTTTGATGCAGCAAAGCGGCAGTCGATCAGCCATTTTCCTGACAATGAAAATCCGACAAGGGGGCTGGACCACTTCTCCCACAAAGCGTGCTCACAGGCGAATGACGCAACCGACAGGCGTGAAAAACTCACGCATGCACACGAAGGTTCAAGCTTCGCTGATGCAACCACATGTGATTCAAATCCATATGGTTTTTGCAAAAAATAAAAAGGTTGTGTAGTTTTCTAACAGACCTCGTATACCACCTGAAATGATTTCCATAGTTATTTTTGATCAGTGAGTTTTCATTTGACATATTTACTCATTGGACCCACGTGCATTAAAGTTGTGTACACGTAAAATCAAAATCAGCCTCTAAATTTATGTTAAAATGTGCATTTGTGTACAAGATTCATAATAGTAGGGGTGCAATGACACATGAGCTCCACAATATGATACATATCATGACACACCTGCCACAATTTGATATGTGTCACAATATATAATTGCATCATGGTTCAAGCTAATTTTGTAGAAAATAGTATGTAGGGAATGTTTAATTTTAAATAAATGTTATTCTGAAGTACAAATTGTAATCCTTGATGTTATCTGTTTCCTATTTGTGTATTTTATCAATTGTTTATGATCATTCTTCAAGATGTCATTATTTCTTCCATGGAGATGTTGATATTTCATGGCATCACGATATTCACATAAAAAACTATACAATTTGATACAGTGTCCACAATATGTTTATTGCAGTTCAGGATGTATTGTCACACCCCTACATAATAGGAACACACAGATTACCTGATACAAGATTATGAACAATATTAGTGCACAGCCACATTTTTTTAACCAAATTATGCAAAAAAGTAAAAATAAACACTGCTAACATAAGAGTGACTCCCACTCCTTCCAGCCCCAAAGATGAACAACCACAAGATCTGCAGTCCCAAAATATAACCAATTTACTACTCTTAAATAAAAACTTCAGGATGAGAAAAAGGCCAAAATAACAAGCTCTTATCTAGTGCTTGAATGAAGAAACCAAAAACAGTAGTGTTAACTAAACTCGAAAGGAAGAAACTGGAGAAAACATTGTCAAAATAAAATGGCTTCTAACCCTGAATTACAAAAGTGTTGGATGACTTCACAACAACAAAGAATTACAAAATTGACAAAAGTAGTCAAAAAAAAAAAAAAAAAAGGGTCTTCACACACACACATCAGTTGGGAGCAGGAAGAAGGTGGAGCCCCGGGTTTTGGTTTCAGCCTTCCTTATAAAGCTGGAGCCATCATTGTTGGACCAATCAGCCAGCCAGTGGCATCTGTACAAGCTCACCTGAAACAATAGAAACTCACAGCACATAAAATGCACAGCGCCTCACACAGGTTGGGAGGGTCAACAGAGCTGTACACCTCAAAAACACTAAATATGATCTCAAGGTCATAACATAATATTAGGACACAGCCACATTTTTTTAACCAAATTATGCAAAAAAGTAAAAATAGGCACTGCTTCCAGAATGTGATCCATTCAAGATGCATTGTATTTGATCTTTTCTATTTCCATATACGAGGTCTATTAGAAAAGTATCCGACCTTATTATTTTTTTCAAAAACCATATGGATTTGAATCACGTGTGATTACATCAGACATGCTTGAACCCTCGTGGGCATGCGAGAGTTTTTTCACGCCTGTCAGTTACGTCATTCGCCTGTGGGCAGTCTTTGAGTGAGGAGTCGTCCACCCGCTCGTCGATTTTTTTCATTGTTTAGGAATGGCTCAGAGACTGTTGCTTTGTTTGATAAAAATTTTTTCAAAACTGTAAGGCACAACTGAGTGGACACCATTCAATAAATTCAGCTGGTTTTCGGTAAAAATTTTAACGGCTGATGAGAGATTTTGGTCTGGTAGTGTCGCTAAGGACGGTCCACGGCGCCTGACGGCGATCTGCGCTTCGAGGCGGCAGCGTCTCGCCGTTTCAAGTTGAAAACTTCCACATTTCAGGCTCTGTTGATGCAGTAAGTCGTCAGAGAACAGAGAACTTTCAGAAGAAGTCGGCATGAGGAGTTTATTCGGACATTCCATTGTTAACGGTCATTTTGTAATGAAAGAACGTGCGGGCAGAGTCGCATGTCGGGCTGGACCCGACCGCGGGGGGTCGCGGCAGGAAAAACACCTCCGTTGGAAATCTTAACGGGCAAGTTGGAACATGCCCAAGCTGTTAAACAATTTCTCAGTTACTCACTTGTTGAAAGCCATTAAAAGCCGCCTGAATTCTACAAATGGTTTTCAACACGGAGGTGTTTTTCCTGTCGCGGCGCACACAGATTTGCCGAGTCGTCACGGAAACGACTCGGCGAATTTGCG
The DNA here is from genome assembly GCF_902500255.1 of Thalassophryne amazonica. Classification (NCBI taxonomy): domain Eukaryota; kingdom Metazoa; phylum Chordata; class Actinopteri; order Batrachoidiformes; family Batrachoididae; genus Thalassophryne; species Thalassophryne amazonica. The sequence goes on along the minus strand of NC_047117.1, from coordinate 88,599,392 downwards.
CGTACGTCTTTCATTAAAAAAATGTCCTTAAACAGTGGAATGTCCGCATAAATTCCTCATGCCGGCCTCTTCTGAATCTTCTCTGTTCTCTCACGATGTCCTGGGTGAATTAAGCCTTAAATTAGGATGTTTTCAGCTCGAAACAGGCCGACGACAGCGCCTGGAAGCGCTGCAGGACGTCCCGCTCCGTGGGAAGTCCTTACACCGACAGAAACACCCCATAATCTCTCATCAGCCGTTAAACTTTTCACAGAAAACCAGCTTAATTTCTCGAATAGTGTCCACTCGGATATTCCTGACAGGTCCAGAAAAAATTTTGATAAAGCAACGCGCGCCGTCTCGAGCAGCGTGTGAAACAAAGGAATTCAGCCGAGAGGGCGGGACCACATCTCACTCAAGGCCTGCCCACAGGGAAATGACGTCACCGACACGCGTGAAAAAACTCACGCATGCGCACGAGGGTTCAAGCATGATTGGTGTAATCGCATGTCATTCAAATCCATATAGTTAAAAAAAAAAATAAAAGGGTCGGTTTATTATCTAAGAGACCTCGTATATATATATATATATATATATATATATATATATATATATATATATATATAGCAGGTATCTCAGTGGGGACATGGAATGGGCTGCCCATATGTCAACTTGGATTCAGTTCCCATTTACATTACCTGTGTCCCTGGATAATACAATTCATCTTGAATAATAATAAAGTGTATAGGTAGCATTGCCCGAGCAGAGGGTCACCCCTTTGAATCTGGTCTGCTTGAGGTTTCTTCCTCAAATCATCAGATTGAGTTTTTCCTCACCACTGTCGCCTGTGTGCTTCCTCTAGGTCTTTGTAAGGTTAGACCTTACTTGTGTGAAGCACCTTGAGGCAGCTTTGTTGTGAGTTGCTGCTATATAAATGAAACTAAATTGAAAAACTGCACATTGTCCCAGTCCACTCAGGTGCAAATTAGTTTCAATCACAGTTGTGGAAATAAGCGAAGTGCGCATCTCAGGCCGCGTGGTGCATTATGGGTAGGCTAAATTCTTCGAAGCTATGATGGCGGAAAGCAGCGAGGAGTGCGTTGATTTGGATCATTTCAACCACTGGAAAGTTGACGATTTAAAGCGTTTTTTTAAGCTCCACGGATTGCCTGTTACAGCCAGGACTATGTACGGCAGTGGACAGAAATGGAAAGAAGAGCTGGTTGTTCTTGCGTGTGCTGCATCTGTACAGAAAGTACTGTTAGTGCTGATGAAGGAGGAAGAGCGCGCTGCTGTCAAAAATGACACGTGCTTGTTGATAGTTGGAGAAAAACACATTTCTGACCCCTTGAAGGCAACTGACGGATGGTTAGACGAAGTCCAGAGACTAAAACTGTGAATACTGGAGAATATTTGCTAAGCAGGGATGAGAAATCACGACTTCATCGCCGGCTTCATAATGATGACAATGACGGTGAGTCTCACATATAACCTCTTTGCTGTCCCGTTTGTTTTGATAAGTTGACAGACATACAATGATGTGTGTATGCATGCAGTTTGTTTATAGAACATGTCAATTTTATGCGCCACGTCATTCATGGCGCGACATTACAGTCATAAGCCGATGCACGAAAACGGCGGCACGGTTTCAGGATATTGACAAAATAAATGTGTGCAAGAAACTTACAATTTTAGGCCGTCTTTTATGTCCGTCTGGATCTTTCTTTTCTGTGGGGAAATTGTGTGGAATGAACGGAGGTTTATGACCACATTTCTTCTTCTTTCCATCTTTGTTTGGACTCGGCGGGGCTTTGCAATCGTGTGTTTTCAGCCAACTTTCAAGCCTATAAATTCCGTTTGAGCATTTGAAAACAGCACAGTGCGCCCCTGTCACTATTGTATGTGTCGCTTAAGGCTTAAAGCCTTTGAAACGATCCCTGTAAAAGCCTTAACTTTTACAGTCCGCTAATGCTACTGTATACGAAATTCAGTGGGAGCAGTGTGAGTTTGGGAGCTGGAATTTTTGCCCCTGTTTGACCCACGCATGCGCAGATGCGTTGCACACTTCATTTATACCTTCAGATGGGCTAAGCACCAACGGGCCTCAGTACCTGCATCGGACATACAGTTTTCTACTCTTCCCATGTGTGTGCATTGCACTGTCACCCAAAGTGCTTTACAATGATGCCTTATAATCATCCATTCATGCACTCACACACCGACTTCAGGGCGCTGCTGGCAGAGTGCTCAACAACACACTGGAACAATTTAAAGATTAAGGACCATACTAAAAGGTACCTTAGTAGTCATTAAGAGCTGCTCTTTCACTTTCCTGACCAACATTTTCCTGTCTAGTCTCAAACGGAAGTGAACCGACAACCCTCTGAGTCTGTCAATCACATATTTGTTTGTCTCCCCCATATTCAAAGAAATATTGGGCAACAGAAAGTTTGCTTCCAACAATAAACATCTTGAAATCTACTAACAGAATATACAAACCAAATTATTGAGCTGCAGACTGAATTGTCAAACATACAATTTTAACATTTTTTTTAACCTTTTATTTAACCAGATAAAAACCCATTGAGACACAGACAGAACTTAGTAGCCAGTGCTTACATTGTACACTTCTAATGTATTTAATCATGCATTCAGTTACTGCCACTTATCTGGGTCCAGTTTGCCATGCCCCAGACTGAGCAGCTCCTCCCACACTTCCTTATCCTTAGCCAAATCCTATACATGTTCCCGAAGAATCCTGAGATGTTCCCAAGCCAGATATCTAATGCAGTGGTTGTCAAAAATTTATTTCACTTTGAAAGCTAAAATAAATGGAGCAAAATAGGAAAACACCTGACACCACCCCAACTCATCTATTGTGCTCACTCTCAAACTTACCCCCACTCATGAGCAAGACCTCTAGATATTTAAACTCCTCCACTTGGGGCAATAACTGTGATTACTTTGTTTCAAAAGGTAATTAGCAAACGTACAGTAGCTAATAACATTTTAAAGTATCACAATTAATAATAGCCTAATTCAAACCCGATGATTATGAAATGATTTGCTGTTGGGTTCAAAAAGTAGATGAGACGGGAGAATGGCAAGGAAGACTGTGCCACAATAGGTGTGAAGAGGAAAGAGGAGCTACATCTCTACGTGAACATGAGCGGAGGAAGTGAAGGAGGCAGTGAGTGAGAGCAGATAAACAAGTGAAGCCAGAGGAGATAGACGCCGCTGCCATAATTAAAGCCGAGGATGAGGTCACTGTCAGGGACATAGTGTGACTTTAATAGCTCAGAGATTTGGCTGGCGTCCCATCGGCCCTTTAACTCTGCATTAAGCTGATTACCCCCACATTTAACCAAAAATCACTGCCTTCCCGCCTAATATCACTTTAACTAAAACAGTTTTAGTGGGGCAGGGTGGATGTCAGGATGAGCACGAGATAGAGATATTAGAGATATATATAGTGAGAGCAGAGGGGCATGCATAAAATCCATTTGTCCTCATTTTCATCACAGTTGCAGCCACTTTTTGCTTGTTCCAGCCAACGTTTCTGCTGTTGTTGGGTTTTAAACACAGTGTTTGGCTGTGCTACAAGGGGAGCCACTTCACTGATGCATTGTGTGCACGTTTGTGAGGCACACTGTTTCCTGAGATGAATGGTTGGCTTGTTGAACCGCTCTGTGGAGGGGGTTAGGTGCACTCGGCTTTAATACCAATAATTGCAGCTTTTTTGTGAATGACTCATTGTTTTAATGCAGCAGTGTTTATCATCACAATCATCTGTGTGCGAGCCACGCTGTGATTTCCAAACAGGTCAAAGCCAGACAGCGTTAATGTAACGTTAAACTTAGTGCCTGTGAACGAGAAAATAAACTACAAGGGCACTTGGTACAGAACATACCTACTTCAAATAATAATAACAGTAATAATATAATAGATTTTCCTGTGTTTTGTTGAGTTTTTTTCCTGTTTCTAAGGCAGGGTTGTTAGTGTGAGCTCAGGTATCAAAAAGTCCCAGATCCACTTCAACTAATGGTGCTATCTATCTATCTATCTGACTGACTGACTGACTGACTGACTATCTATCTATCTGACTATCTATCTATCTGACTATATAGGCTATAGACTTAGACTGCTGGGGGGTTCCCATGATGCACTGAGTGTTTCTTTCTCCTTTTGCTCTGTATGCACCACTCTGCATTTAATCATTAGTGATTGATCTCTGCTCCCCTCCACAGCATGTCTTTTTCCTGGTTCTCTCCCTCAGCCCCAACCAGTCCCAGCAGAAGACTGCCCCTCCCTGAGCCTGGTTCTGCTGGAGGTTTCTTCCTGTTAAAAGGGAGTTTTTCCTTCCCACTGTTGCCAAGTGCTTGCTCACAAGGGGTTGTTTTGACCGTTGGGGTTTTTCCGTAATTATTGTATGGCCTTGCCTTACAATATAAGGCGCCTTGGGGCAACTGTTTGTTGTGATTTGGCGCTATATAAATAAAATTGATTTGAAATTGATTTGATATATATATATGAAACTGACCATCAGGTCATAACATGATCTGACTGTCACGTCAGCCATGTGAGCTCTGTTCCACATGACGCAGTGTCAGTCCTGTGGTGCTCCAGGGGGACACGTGTGGGCTGGCTGGACACGTGCCATCAGATGTGGACATAATGAGACAAGCAAACTGCTTGTCATTCATGTAATTTCATGACTGTACGTCTGTGACCATGGGTCATCTACAGAGGAACAGACGGATCATATTTGTATTGCCGGCTTGATAAGATGGATTCAGTATAATGTGATGTTTTTATCAGGCAGTTTCTTGCATCATTCGCAGGCCAGTGATGGTAGCACATTGGTAAAGTTTCTGACTGGCAAGCAGAGCTTGCAAGGGGAGGTAATGGTCTAGTGGTTAATGCATTGGGCTTGAGACCAGAAGATCCTCGGTTCAAATCCCAGCCTGACTGAAAAATCACTAAGGGCCCTTGGTCAAGGTCTTTAATCGCCTATTGCTCCTGGTGTGTCGTGAGCGCCTTGTATGGCAGCACCCTCAGATCTGGATGAATGTGAAGCATTTTTGTAAAGTGCTTTGAGTGTCTGATGCAGATGGAAAAGCACTATATAAATGCAGTCCATTTACCATTTACCATTACCATGCCATTGGACGACTTCGTATTGCTACAAGTTTAAAGGCTGGTCTCTGTTGGGTCCACTCTCTGAGGTCATCATTCTATGAGTGCATGTAGGAAGAATAATTAACATGATATATAATATTCTATGTAAAGCAGCACCATTACAATATAATTATCATTTTTATGGCATTTGTGGCATTTCCCCATGTTTTTCTTTTGTACATATGCCAACAAGTACCTTCCATTTCTACAGTGTCAAAATTGCCTCTATATCTCCCACAATCCTTTGTGAACATCCTGCAGTGGCACTGTGCCGCATGCGAACAGTTTCTTTCTAGCTGTGTAATGGGCAGTTGATGATTCTTGCTGTCTCGGTATGACACATTGTGCTTTGGGCTGAAAAATGGAACTTGGCTACTCCAACCTGTCACTTGCTTGTGCATACTTGTATTTGGGAATATTTTCCACAATAATGTCTGTGTTTGCGGATGGAATGAGACATGTTGGTGTGAGGCTTCTTTCCAGCACCCCCACATATGCAATGTTCACACTTGGCTGAACCTGCAGAACCAGCCCAGGTTCCATGGAAGGCCCCGGTGTCTGTTTTTCTTTGCAGCCAAAGGATTAACATAGTGGGGTGGAAGCTCTTCAACTAAATCCCCCTCCCCCCCCCTCCCCTGGAGCACTCTCGCTGCTTTGACTGCTTTGGATCAAACCTCACCGAGAGGAGGCTGAGCACAGAGTGGTGCATGAGAAACACATCTGGAGGGTTATGTCATGAGACCATGACTTTTTTGTTATTTTTTAAACAAGCAGTAAGGACTGCAGCCCGGTTTATGTACAGACAGCAGCGTAAGTTTCCCTTAATAACAGTACCATCAGTTTGTCATTGGGCTCCTTGATACTTGGATGATGGAGGAGAATCTGTTTCTCTCCACTTCCAGGCTCCAACATCCATTCATTTATTTCCTGTAAGCAGTGGTGGGCACACTTCCGATAATCCGATAACAGATAATTATCGAAGATAATGTTTTCATTATCGGTTTATCTTTTTAGATAAATTTAAAAACCATCATCGGACTAATTATCTTCCGATAAATTACCCTCCGATAACTTTTAGACCGATAACGTACTAAACTAAGCTGAACAGTAAAAAAAAACATTTTTAAAATGTTAAAGCTGTTGAGACCTACCTGTTAAAAGTTTCCTGATAGGCATGTTGTTCTATCCTCTGTAAACAGAAACCACTTTATCATCTGTAAGCAAAGGAGAACTGGTAACCAAAAAAAAGTCATTTCCTTTAACACCATACTAATATAATCACGTCACCAAGTCATCCAGAGGCATACATGTTTAACTTATGATTCAAATTTTAACCACTCATTTTAGACAAGTTATTTAAAATTATTGTCATGTCTGAAGTTTATAAAGTGAAAATATCAGATATATGTTTTCGTTTTAAAGTAATGTGCTAATTTTTAAGGTTTTGTGAGCACATGCTGTGCCAGGCAGCAATGCATTATGGGTAGCATAAGGTAATCTCAGATGTTCATGACAGGACAAATGCATTTCAGACACTCTGTTCAGGGTCCACAGATAACAGCATTAAACTCTAGTGCTTAAAACTCGTGAATATATTCTCTGGGTTTATAGACGTTAGTGTATTTGCGTTTGTTAAATTCCACGCATCTTAAATAGAGCAGACACGGATTATCTGGAATTTTGTTTGACATTTTTTTCAAGGCCGCTACTGCCATCTACTGGCCAGGAGTGTTCATGGCAGTATTAAACGTCTGGGTACATGGCTGCTCTCAAAGTGTTGGTATTGTCCATTGTCCAGGCACTTTTTGTGTGCATATATTTGTTAACTTTGTATTCTAAAACTACGGTTAGAAGTAATTCTGACTCCTTATCGGTCCACACGAACGAGGTTGGCGCCATGTTTTTAGTTTTTGTGGAAGTGACGACAAGAGAATAAGGCTCCTGATTGGATAGAATGTTAATCAGTACCGCCACCCAAAGGTTTGGCAGACTAATTACAACACATTTATACGGTTCGATGTGGATGGATTTTTTTTTTTAAATGACATAGTGTGGATGAAGTTTTTTCCCCAAACTGAAAGGGTAAGATATTTGGTTTTACAAATACCCGACAACGTGTGTACATGGCCTTATGTCTGTGAAAGGCACTATATAAATAAATTTACTTACTTACTAATATTGAGTGCACATTTTACAACATCATAAAAGTTTTAAAACATGCAATTGTGATGACACTTCCAGGGCTCTGTAAAAATGCCTGTTTTTACAAATAAAAATGGAATATTTTACAAAAGCACATTTATCTTTAAACCAACACACGACACACGTCACATTAACGTGTTGGTTTACATAATGGATTACTGAACCAATCACTGTTTAGCACTTTTACCCAGAATGCTTTGCAGTTTGTGTTTGTTACAAACCTCACAATTAGTGCCTTATTCAACATTAAAAGATATATGTTATATTTTAACTTTGTACAAATGACAGAATTGACATTAATGGAGTTATTCTATCAGTATTTTCAAAAAAACCATAAGTTACTATGACTTTATTTTTCAAGACCTCCACCTGACCGGAGTGTTGAAATTAATAGGGAGCTAGTCTTATGGCTGCTCTCGGTGCAGCTCTGTGGTGGGAGTGCTGTTGTAAACAAGAGCTTCCATCAGGGGCAGAATGTTGAAAGAAAAATGATTATGATTAGTAAAGAGCTGACTTTGTGGGTGCTCAGGATTTTTCTGTGCTGCTTCCTGCAGGGGGCAGCATGGTCAAACATTCTTACTTATTTAGATCTTTTACCGCTTTTGATGCAAATGTCCCATAGACAACACCGGAATTTATCGGTTATCAATTATCTGTAACTTCCGATACATTTTTGGGTGGTTTATCTTTATCAAAGATAACTTTTCAGTTATCTTATTATCTGTTATCGAAGTTAATTTTTTGGTTATCTGTGCCCAACACTGCCTGTAAGTAGAAAGGCCCATTTCACTATTTCTTTTAAGCAGCAACAACTTTACATCATTTATCCAGTTTTGACCACTTGTCCAGAGATGGTTTGAAGTGGCAGCAAGTTAAGTAACATATCCATCAACCTAGAAACATTCTCCAGCTTCTATTGGTGATTGTCATGCATTCCCAGGCAATATGTGATATATGTATAATACAATACATCCACTGTTTTTTGCATTTGCACCAGGTGTCTTCCCAGTTTGATGAGTCCAGAATCTACAAAGGGAAGAGGCATCCGGGTGGGAATCCACATCAGCTGCTTAAACTAGCTCTAGAACAGGGGTGGCCAAGTTTGGTCCTCGAGAGCCACCTTCCTGACGCTGTTAGTTGTCTCCCTGCTCCAACACACCTGAATCCAATGAAAGGCTCATTAAAAGTTTGCTAACGAGTCTTTCATTGGATTCAGGTGTGTTGGAGCAGGGAGACAACTAAGAGTGTCAGGAAAGTGGCTCTCGAGGACCAAACTTGGCCACCCCTGCTCTAGAAGATCCTTTCCTCGTGTGTACAATGTAGTTCTTCACTGACCCCTACCTGTCTACAGCTACCACCCTGGGATGGGATGGGATGGGATGGAATGGGCAGCACAGTGGCTTAGTGGTTGGCACTGTTACCTCACAGCAATAATATCATGGGATCAATTCCCACCTGTGGCCTTTCTATGTGGAGTTTGCATGTTCTCCCCCTGTTTGAGTGGGTTTCCTCCGGGTGCTCCAGTTTCTTCCCACATTTGAAGACATGCAGGTTAAGTAAAGTGGAAACTTTATAATTGGCAGGGCCTCTCTTGCAAAAGAGATCTCAATCTCAATTGGACTAACCTGGTTAAATTAAACCTTACATTTTTGCGTAGGCCATGGTATACTGAGGCTGGTTTTTAAGTGCTGTTTAATCCCTTCAAGTTTTACTCAAAACATTTACTGGGTAATTGTCTACCTGTCAGTTTGTGTCTGCTAAACTAGAATTACCACTGACAGCTCACAGGTACCTGCAAAATAACAGATACCTCAAAATATGTTTTGAGTCATAGTAATGCTAAACTGTTTATGCAATATATATTTTTGAGTTATCCTACAGAAAAAAAAAAAAAAAAAAAAAAAAACACAGACACATGGCAACACAACTTCCTTCACAATGGTAAATATGTCTTGTAATTAGTTATTATACCCTGCTGATTTGGGGAAGGGCTGACTTGTTTTCTTCTCTTGTATTCTATGTGTTCCATTTCCATTGACACTGTAATGGCGACAGTTAGAGAGCATTTCTCATGCGTCCAATCGTGCATTTTGTTTGTCAAAGCTTTAGTCTTGTATTTATATGGTTATAGTGCTTGACTTTGTTGACCTACTTAGATTACTAGTTTGATGAGGTTTTTTTTTTTTTTGTCAAGGCTGAAGTTTAAGATTCAAGGTTAACTTTACGGCTGAAGTTCAAGATGAGGAATTGTTTACTTCCGTTGTTGCTGCTACTCTGGACAGCTGGATCACTCATAGCAGCCGGGAGACTCAGAAGTGGAATTTTGCAGTACTCCTGAGATGATTTACCGATTTTATGGAATACTCAGCACCAAATCTTGAAAACTGTGGAGAACTGTGATGATATGGCTCCAATATGATTCATCAGTGGGGTGCTTCAAGAAGGAAACGGGCCAGGAATGGAGGAGTTAGGCTGAGGTTGAAAAGACTCATGGGCACATCAAAATGCCAGTCACTCCCCTCAATCATACTGGCCAATCCTCACTCTTTACAGAATAAGTTAGCTGAACTACATGCAAATATAAATTGCCAATGGGTGAACAGACAAGTGAACCTCATCTGTCTCACTGAAACCTGGTTGGACAATACCATCACAGACTCAGAGCTTTTTCTGGATGGATTTGGAACTCCGCTCAGTCTGGACTGGGACACAAAGTAGTTTAAAAAGGCACGGGGCGGGCTGTGTGTCGATGTAAATCAGGAGTGGAGCAGAACTGCTGCTGTGAAGGACTCGTGCTGCACTCCTGATTTGGAGTTGCTTGTCGTATCATTTAGACCCAAATATTTACCCCGTGAGTTCAGTCAGCTGGTCTTATTACTTGTTGACATCCCTCCCTCTGGCAACATCACATGGTTGTCTGTGGCTATAGTCATGTGTGTCCATAAAATTGAATGTGCATCACCTGACTCGCCTGTTCCCATCCTTGGAGATTTAATGCCTGTTGGTTAAATAAAATTCTTCCGACTTACCAACAGTATGTTTCCTGCATTACCAGAGGCAATAAAACAATTCACCTCTGTTATGGTAATGTAAGGAATGCATACGAGTCATGTAAAAAAACCTCCCCTTAGCAATGGAGACCATAATGGTGTCCATCTTATCCCCACGTATCGCACAAGGCTGGAACGAGAGTGTGTTTTCAAGAAGCAGGTGAAAAAGTGGGATGCTGCTGCAACTGAGGCTCTTCAGGCTGGTTTTGAGTGCACCGACTGGGAAGTGCTAACACTGGGAAACAGCCAAGAGGAGGGTACTGATGTAGTCACTAATTACATCATGTTTTGTGAGGAGATGGTTGTCCCCACTAAGGCTGTTAAGGTATTCTCTAACAATAAGTCTTGGATAACAAAAGCCCTGAAATCAACCATGAATGAAAATAAATTTGCATTCTCGTCTGGGAATAAAAATTAGTCCAGACTCATTCAAAATAAATTAAATAAACAAATAAGAGCAATGAAGAAGGAAAACAAAGACAGAGTTGGAAAAAATCTTCCTGGAGGGTAGGCCAAGGGATGCCTTGCAAGGGGTCAAAAGTTTAGCTTGTTTCTCCAAAAACTCGGCTCCACCCACCAGAGGGGCACAAGATTGTGTTAACCTGGCAGAGAACCATAACCAGTTCCACTGCAGGTTTGACCAATCTGACTACATGCAAGAGAGGGGAAAAGCTACTGGTGGAGCTTTCTACTAAGATGCTGGGCTATATAAACTGGGAGCTGCAGCAGGCAGAGGTTGACTTGGTGCTGAGAAGGACAAGACAAATTAAGGTGCCAGGGTCAGATCAGATCTGTGGATGCTTGCTGAAGGCCTGCAGCAGTCAGCTAGTCGGCAATTACTGCCCTCTCTTTAACCGCTCCCTGGCTGAACACTCCATCCCTTCAGCCTGGAAATCCTCCATCATATGCCCCGTGCCTTAAAACAGTAATCCCATCTGTGACAATGACTATCGACCTGTGGCCTTAACATCGCTGGTCATGAAAGGTTTGAGAGGTTAATTCTCACCCGACTGCAGGCAGGTGTCAGTAAGCATGCTGACCCGCTTCAGTTTGTGTATAAATGTCACAGGGGGTGGACGATGCCACACTAATGCTGCTGCATGGAGGACACACTCGCCACCTCACCCACCTCATCCTCTGGGTGTTCTCCTTTCAAACACGCAGACACAAGAAAGTGAGAGTCAACAGTCACCTCAGCTTATCCAAGATGACCTCAACAGGTGCTCCACAGGGTTCTGCCATCACTCTAGTCCTTTACACTCTTTACACCAATGACTGCAGAAGCATAAACCTGGAAATTATATACAGGAAGTACTCTGACACCGTCATCATGGATTTCACAAATTCGTCAGATCAGCTGCAGTCTGAGGCGGTGACTTTTTCAGACTGGTACAGGTGGAACTGCCTTGATCTGAATATCACCAAAACTAAATAGCTAACAATAGACTTCCATAAGGCCCCCGCCATTCCCAGTCTGACTGTCAACGGTCAGCAGATTGATAGGGTGGAAACATACAGGTACTTCAGGACAATTATTGATCGTGGACTCATCTTCAAGGTAAATGCTGATATCATCCATTCCAAGTGCCTGCAGCCTCTCTTTTTTGCTCCGTGAACTCTCCAGACTTCAGGTTCACTCATCCGTTCTTACAACATTCTACAGATGTTTCATTGAATCCATAATCACCTTCAAAATCACTTTCAGATTTGGATCATTGTCCAACATTCATTGGAATCCACAAAACAGAATCATAAAGTTGAGCAGCAAATTAATTGGACAGGAGCAGGAATCACTCATCAGCATATACAATAGAAGGACTAAGATGATAGCTGCACAAATCACCCAGGACATCTCACACAAACTCAACACCACTGGTGTCTAAATACATTCCAGAAAAGGCCAAGGAGGTGCAGGTGTTCTGTGCAGCCACTGACTCCAGCAGGTGATTTCACTGATTAACATCACTGTGAGCAGTTTGGATGAGTTTGTTAAGTGGTTGCACAGAACACCTGCCTCCTCTTTGCCTTTTCTGGAATGTATTTGGACACCATTGCTCAACACAGTCAGTTCTGCCTCTTACTCTCAGGCCTCAGATACAGAGCCCCAGCTTTCAGGACAAATAGAGCCCTGTCAAGCTTTGTCCCTGTGTCCACAAGACTTTTAAATGGCTGAATCCTCTTGGACTATTTGTAATTAATATTTATTTTTCCTCCATTGTGGAGGTACTATTTATTTATTATATTTTTTTAAAATTCAATTATTTGTTTAGTTTTTTACTATCAGCTATGTGTTTAAGGTGGGCAGGGTGTGGGTGGGGTTGTGTGTGATTGGTAGCTTGGTGTACTTTGTGGATGTACTCTGATGCTCTTCTACATGTGAAGTTCCTAACAGAATAATAAAGTTATCTGAATTGGAATTGAATTAAGGACGTTACATTTTAACTGCTGCCAATCCTGCCGAATTTCTACTCCTGTCCTCATACATCCTGAGGACATGCAGTTGTAGCTGTGCTGTTACGATGCACTTTTTCCCATTTTCTGCTTCTTGACATGCACGCATGCTTTAAAATCTTAAAACAGTTTGGTCGACGTCCCTTCCTTCATCTCTTGCTAATCCCCTGATATCTGTGTTGACTTCAAAGCGGGGAGGGGGGCAGTTTTACCTGATGCTAATAGTCCACATGAAAGGGAATCGGTATGAGGTGTGAGCATCAGGGACTGACGGCACCTCTTTGGGGACCTCCGTTCTCCTTCATCAGCCCAGACAGTTATTCCCCAGATTCTAGTTAGTGGTGACTTCTAAAAGACCTTCAGAGGTTTGGGGAGAGATACCATGCACACATATTGGTGGGCTGCAGACCTTTTAAACATGAGCTTGAGGACAGTCAAGGTCAGTTCAGAGATTTATGCTGCCCATATTAGAATAACACTTGTATCATGTTTTCGTGAGCGACGTGAAAAAAAAAAATTGAAGAAGAAAACACTGTTATTGGGAACTGAGAGTTGAATCACTTCCCTGGGATAGTGAGAATATTATAATTCAGGAGTGCTTTCTGAAGTTGTCCAGGAGCGAGCACAGCTATTCATCATCATGCCAAGAAGAAAGGTTTTAAGGTTGAGACTGGCCATACTGCTACTTAGAAGATATGCAAAATGTATAAAAAAAATAAAACAATACATTTGGATGTGTTTGTTGAAATTTAAATCAGTATTGATTCTGGGTAAGAAGCAGGGACAACCATTTCATTTTGATACGTGATCATGTCAAGCTACATGTTTCTACATCCACTACACTATAGAACCACTTTAGGTCTCAGAAGACAACCACCCAAGCAGACAACCGGTCCATTCACACCTCTTGAAATCTATCTGGCACAGCCATGAAAAAAATGGGCACCTCCTTGGTGGTCTCCAGTACCTGCAGAGAGACACACCACATGGCCAAAATGTCACTGCAGATGTTCCCTCACATCTGCGGGATCCTTTGCTCCCCCAAAAAAGCTATTTGTTTAACACAAACATATTCCAGCAGTCCCCAACATTCCTTAGAAATGACTGAATACCAAAGACATCCGTTGCTGCCTTATGCTGCGTTCACAGCGCACAATTCACATCTCTCGCCTGACCATGAACGTGTCACCATCGCCCAGTGTGTCGCTCTGCTTTCGCTGCCAAAAGTCTCCCCAGTGTTTCAACAAATAGGTGGAGCTTCCATTCCGCTCGCCATCAAGTCGACATGGCGGACCTTGATCACGCAGAGTGAGTTACTGTGCTCTATTTGTTGTGCAAAGTTGACAAACATCACCAGAGGTGCCATCCCTGGGTTCACAACATCCTCATAAGACGTTCCCAATTTGGGGTGTTTCATTATTTGCTGCAGGAGCTGCATCTGGATGACGGCCGCTTTCAGCTGTACTTCCGTCTCTCTAGTACCCAGTTTGAGGACCTCCTGTCTCATTCGCATGCGCCCATGTGACCATCCATCCATCCATCCATCCATCCATCCATCCATCCATCCATTCATTTTCTTCCGCTTTATCCGGAGTCAGGTCGCGGATTGTTCACATGTGAACAATTAAAAAAAACTGGCTGCCGCTGTAGTTCCTCGCTCTCCTCTCCAAATTTGTCATAATTGTGTTATAAACCAGTCACCATTTGTTATATTGTACATCTGTGAAGTTAATAAAATTATGTCATGGATGATTAATTTGCGTGCGCACATGAAAAAAAACTGCTGCCTCTGCTGCAGTGCTGCTGCTCGCTCTCCTCTCAAACTCTGTCATAATTGTGTTATAAACCAGTCACCATTTGTTTTATTATACATCTATGTAGTTAATAAATAAAATAATCTCCACAGACGATTCATTCGTGCTCGGATAAAAAAAAAAAAAAAAACAGCTGCTGCAGCTGCTGCTGCTCGCTCCCCCCTCAAACTCTGTCATAATTGTGAAATAAAGGACAAAAGGGACATACGTCCTGCTCACAGGCTGATTGCCAGAGACAGGACACGTCCACATCAAGTATAAACTCCAGACATCTCCACGTCACTACATATCCAGTCCCTGATTGGTCATTGCAACGTGACAAGATGAAAAAGTTCAGATTTTTCAACTTGGGGAGGAGGGCAACACGATGCGATATCGCAGCACAAATGTGGCAATCACTCAAAATCGCTTCATTCGCGTTGCTTCATTCACGTTCATTGCTTCGCTTTGCGTGGCTTGAACTTTTGTGGCGCCACAACGCGTCCTTCCATACGGATTACATGGCAACCTGTCGCCGCCGTCGCTCATGTGTTGTCCAGGTGTGAACGTGGCATTTGGTAGCTGGTTAATGTCAAAATAATCATAGGGTAAGACTGGAAGTACCAGGAACCTTAAAACTCAGGCCTTCATTGTCCTGCAATGATATCAGCCTCGCCCGAGACCTCTGTCAAACCACCTCTTGGCTCATTTCATTTTCAAAAAATCTCACCTCCCCCACCCCCCCCACCCTGCTTTGGAAGGTGGTGTGTGTCAGCCCAATCTCACTTTTGTTTAGTTTTTTCGTGCTCCTGTCACAAAATTAGTCAAATTTTCGTGACAGTTTTTTTTTTTTTTTTTACTCACTATTACTAACCCTACTCCTATCCCCAACCCTAACCATAACCGCCCCGACTCCCCCGCTTCACTTTTAATGTCATGCAGCCATCACGGAATGAATTAGAATGATTTTTTGCTCCCGTGACGAAAATGAGGCACCTTGTCACAATATCACGAACCAATAGAATAATGTATATTTTGTGCTGCTGAATCATGACTTGCCATGAGACCAGAATGTATAAGTGGACCTCAAGATAATATCATCTACTATAGGCCTGGGAGTTTGAGGGTTCGGTGCACCATCTTAGCTGTTCCAAGGACTGCAGCCTTCTGGACAGAGACTTCTGATGCTGTGCCTGGAATCTGCAGGAGACATTTTTCCAGTATGGGGGTTTACAGCACCTAGTGCTCCTTTTACCACTGGACTTTGTACTCTTACTTGTGTGAAGCACGTTGAGGCAACTCTGTTGTTGTGATTTGCTGCTATGTAAATGAAAATAAATTGGAAAATTTGAATTGACATCGAAATTTAAATTGACTTTACCTTCCACATCTGCTCCAGTTGCTCCTTCAGCTCTTCTTTTATATATATATATATATATATATATATATATATATATATATATATATATATATATATACAGTAGTGTTCAGAATAATAGTAGTGCTATAAGACTAAAAAGATTAATCCAGGTTTTAAGTATACTGTTACATGGGAAACAAGGTACCAGTAGATTCAGTAGATTCTCACAAATCCAACAAGACCAACCATTCATGATATGCACACTCTTAAGGCTATGAAATTGGGCTATTAGTAAAAAAAAAGTAGAAAACAGGGTGTTCACAATAATAGTAGTGTGGTATTCAGTCAGTGAGTTTGTCAATTTTGTGGAACAAACAGGTGTGAATCACGTGTCCCCTATTTAATGATGAAGCCAGCACCTGTTGAACATGCTTTTCTCTTTGAAAGCCTGAGGAAAATGGGATGTTCAAGACATTGTTCAGAAGAACAGCACAGTTTGATTAAAAAGTTGATTGGAGAGGAGAAAACCTATACGCATGTGCAAAAAACTATAGGCTGTTCATCTACAATGATCTCCAGTGCCTTAAAATGGACAAAAAACCAGAGACGCGTGGAAGAAAATGCAAAACAACCATCAAAATGGATAGAAGAATAACCAGAGTGGCAAAGGCTCACCCATTGATCAGCTCCAGGATGATCAAAGACAGTCTGGAGTTACCTGTAAGTGCTGTGACAGTTAGAAGATGCCTGTGTGAAGCTAATTTATTTGCAAGAATCCCCCGCAAAGTCCATCTGTTAAATAAAAGACGTGCAGAAGAGGTTACAATTTGCCAAAGAACACATCAACTGACCAAAAGAGAAATGGAGGAATATTTTGTGGATTGATGAAAGTAAAATTGTTCTTTTTAGGTCCAAGGGCCGCAGACAGTTTGTGAGACGACCCCCAAACTCTGAATTCAAGCCACAGTTTACAGTGAAGACAGTGAAGCATGGTGGTGCAAGCATCATGATATGGGCATGTTTCTCCTACTATGGTGTTGGGCCTATATATCGCATACCAGGTATCATGGATCAGTTTGGATATGTCAAAATACTTGAAAAGGTCATGTTGCCTTATGGTGGCGAGGACATGCCCTTGAAATGGGTGTTTCAACAAGACAATGACCCCAAGCACACTAGTAAACCAGCAAAATCTTGGTTCCAAACCAACAAAATTAATGCCTCGCAGATGTGAAGAAATCATGAAAAACTGTGGTTATACAACTAAATATTAGTTTAGTGATTCACAGGATTGCTAAAAAAGCAGTTTGAACATAATAGTTTTGAGTTTGTAGCATCTACAGCAGATACTACTATTATTGTGAACACCCCCTTTTCTACTTTTTTTTTTTACTAATAGCCCAATTTCATAGCCTTAAGAGTGTGCATATCATGAATGATTGGTCTTGTTGGATTTGTGAGAATCTACTGAATCTACTGGTACCTTGTTTCCCATGTAACAATAAGATATATACTCAAAACCTGGATTAATCTTTTTAGTCACATAGCACTACTATTATTTTGAACACTACTATATATATATATATATATATATATATATATATATATATATATATATATATATATAATGAATTCGTGCATGCTTGGGAACACAGTGCGAGGGGTTGGTAAGGTTAGACCTTACTGGTGTGAAGCGCCTTGAGGCAACTTAGTTGTGATTTGGTGCTATATAAATTTAAATAAATTGAAATTGAAATTGAGCAGCTGCATCATCTGTAACCACATCGCACAGCTGCTGTGAAAAATAATAATAATACATGCTGCCCACGGGATTCAAACAATTTGCAAAGCTCTGATTGCCAGCCAGAAACTTTACCACTGAGCTACTATCACTGTATTATAAAGGGTTGAGAAAAATGCCTGAAATCAATCACAAAGTATTTAAAAAAGAGAAAAAAAGTGCCATGACAACTGACCAAACAGCATTTATTATGATGTATTTGTGCTGATATGTGAATGTAAGTGGTGTATTTGTTGCACTGTTGGCCTGTCATATACTCCTGTGGAGTGCTGCTCACAGGACACATATGTCCTGTGAGACAAACGTGACAATCCACATAAACTGACAGTCCATTGCAGCTGGGACAGTCTGTCAATGTTCATGCTCTCCAGCCCATCCAAACTTCAGACTTCAGACAACTTTATTGATCCCAAAAAAGGGCAATTATGTTTACACTCCAATTACCTCAGACAAGATACAGTAATGAATCCACAATTACTACTTGTTTACCGTAGTATTGGCACACATCAAAATTAAAGACAACACATATACATATGATATTGTTTATGTGCACTAAACCTGAAGCAGTCCGTCATCCGAATTGAGGTAAAGTGGGTGAAGGCCGCTGCAACTGTAAGTCGCGCCACCAAGACCAGCTTGAGAGAGGACGAGGCCTGCCGCAGGGAGGGAGGGGCAGAGAATGGCCCAGTGTCCAGACAGACAGTCCGGAAGGCCACATGTGAGGCCATCGACAGGCCTTATCTGTCCATCCTGGGGGGGATCCCAGTCCTGAATCAGTCCACCAGAGTCTCAAGGTCCCACAGTCAACATCTCAGGACTGGGAAGGGAGGGAGGGGTGGAGACGAGGAGCAAGGCTATCAGGAGTGTTCCTCGAGGGGAGGATTTTATCCCAGCGGCATTGAAGGACAGCTGGTGTTTGGAAACCAAATAGATATCCAGATTAACAGATGCCTGGCAGATTCCACAGTCTGAAACTTCAGAGTGGCTCCCAATACTTCTGAATAGAGGAGATATGTGGTCTTACAGATGATCAAAGCGGTTTTCCAGTGCAGCCATTCTCCCCGAGATGGATTCCAACGTGCGGTTGACACCTGCCGACTGAGCTGACACTGCCTTTCCAATCGAATCAATCATGTGGGGCAGCCTGGATGGGCCGATTAATGCCGCCTCCACCTTCTTAATTTTCCGGTAGACCAGTGCTGTGGCCGCTCCACACAGCAGAAACCCAGTCACCACAGCTCCAAATAAGTAAACATCTTCAACGTCCTCCACAGACAGTGTGTACAGGCACATGACTTGCCACCTCCAGTTGTCCATCACGTAACCCGCCACATGTGTCCCAGAAGGACAGGTCGGGTTCTCCGCTCCTGAGTGTCTTGTGGAAAAAATAGTATCAATTGCGTTCAGAGACCACTTGATCAGATCCATTTTGCCGTTTTCCAGAGGAGCAGGGCTGGCAGCCTCACAGACAAAACACGCTAAGGGAGAGTGGAAGAGATGCAGCCACCCTCGTCGGAGTCCCAAGCACGATATATGTTAAGCGATTTATTAATCTAGACTAATAAAGCGATATATGTTATTATGTATTTCCACATGAGGACAGCAAGCACACACACACACACACACACACACGTGTCTGTCAAAACATGGTGCATGTTCTGCAGCTGGGACGTCCACGACCAGATGTCAACACCCATGCTCCTTATCCATTCAGCACACAGACCAAGGTGTCACTCTGTGATCAGATGAGAGGTGCCTCGGCTGCGGGGGGGCATGGACCACACACGCGCATGTGTTGTGGGGGGAGCCAGCACTCTGACACGCCACATGTGTACTCTGCAACTCCACACTCGTGGGGACACTTAGCCAAATTTCACATCCAACTTGAAAGTGATCATCTGGTGATTGTATTCATACTAATAGCACGAATGGCCACACATTTTCTAAGTGCCAAGCGAGCGGTGTTAGATGTGTGTGTGTGTGTATCAGCTGGAATTTGGCTGACACCTGCTGTGAGAGGGTTCGAATGGGTTCTCACAGCACACACTCTCTTTCAGTTGCTGGTGTGTGCAGATAGTTGTAGCAACAGGTGTACGAGGCATTGGCGGCAGCTACAATTTTACACGTATTGCATACGATTCCTGCTTCATGCACAGTTCATGCACAATTCAACCACATTCGTACTATGTGTGAAGGAGCCCTTATTGTTTTCCTTAAAACAATTGTACTTGCTAATTCCAGGTCTTTCTGAAGTGGCCCTTGGCTTGTGGACAGCTCGTCTGATAATTCTTTTCAATGCTCTGTCAGAAATCATGAGAGGAGCACCTGGTTGTGGCTGGTTTACGGTGAAATTGTTTTGTTTTGTTTTTTTTTTTGTTGTTTTTATTTTTTTCCAATTTCAGATTATGGCCCCAACAGTGCTCACTGGGACAAATCCTTCTGTAACGAATGCCACCAGTATGTTTTGCAACAATAAGGTTGTGAAGATTTTGAGGGAGTGCTCTGAGGGAGAGACCTTTTTATAGGCCATCATTGAGGACTGTACCAGCTCCATTCAATTCAATTAATTTTATTTACATAGTGCAAAATCACAACAATGCTGCCTCAAGGCGATTCACATGACTAACCTTGCCAACCCCCCTGAGCAGGTGATCGACTGCAGTCTGCCATCCCTACAGTACCTGTACACCTTCAGGGATGAAGTCCATCAGGACTAAACCCTCAAGACACAAAAATAGCTTCTTTCTAGCTGCAGTTAGACTAATAAATTATGCCAGAGAAGCCCACTTACCCTGCCTCCCCCCACCCCCACAAAGTACAGGTTGATCATCCCTGCACTAAAAGGTACTACACCTGTACACCGGTGTAATGGTTTAACTTTAGAACGGTTATGCTACATTTATTTCACAGTGAATATAGTTTTGCCTCTTTGACTATTAGACTCTTTTTCCTTTTCCTGTTTCTTGTTGTTTATGCAGCAACAACACCAAATCAAATTCCATGTATGTGAGAACTTACTTGGCAATAAACCTGATTCTGATTCTATATAACTATGTGGGGCACATGAAAATTACCCCCCCAAACCCAATGTTACTCCAGGGTCTACATAGATAACATAGAATGAAAATCATGGCTATCAGATGAGTCATTTTGGTGTGATGCAGGATCAGATGGATGGATGGACATTTGATGAATTATTGTATAGATGATGGACAAATGCTCATGGACTGGACAATGCATTAGATGTGTTTTGGCTTTCTGGATAGGCCCTCCCAAACTAGTAAAAAATAAATAAATTAAACATGACTTATACTCCAGAAAATGTGGTAATTGTTCAGAAAAAGGGGTAACGGAAAAGTTCATGCAAAGTATTAAAAAGTTTCTTGAGCTTTCATGGCTTTTTCATAGCATTGGTTTTGTTTTGAGGTTTGATTTAATTACTAAAAGCTCTGAGTTCGCCTAAACCCACTTTTCATTTGACTCAAGTCATTTTGTACGTTTTCTCATTCACACAAGAGCTTTGATTAAAAACAAAGGAACTCTTATCACAAAGGGTTGGATTTCTTCCTCCAGCCTTTCAAAACAGCTGCCATTAAATCATGGTAAATAAAAGTACAAAAGCTTTGCCTTATGCACATGTTGGTCAACGTTTTTCAAACATGCATGTGGGCAAGCAAAAATGACCTCTGCTTGCCCATTTCTTCTTTTTCATTTTCTGCTTTGCTTCCACATCAATCACTTGCAGATGGAGTAACTAATGATTTCTGACAACAGATAGATGGCTAATCTCTAAGGGAAGCAGCCCTCTTGCAGCAGCCATCAATGATTCCAGCTTTTTCATGTTCCAGATTAATTTTTGAATGTAATCAATAGATGCAGTAGGGAGAAAGGAGCTTTCATTTACAATTAAACAGTGTTGCCTCCACTGATTTTAAATGATTTAAATATGTTTTCCTGTAAAGTTGTGACCTCTGGACAGTCATGTCAGGGGGAAATCAAATAGATGTCTGCATCTCAGTAATCCATAAACACCACAGTTGTCGATTCTATTCTTCCCTTCTGTCACATAACATCTTATCCCTTTGAACATAAAAGCTCCCCCATTGTCAAGGTTCTAATCAGGACTTCATGTTATCACTCCATTCCCCATCTGTGGAGGCAATTTATTTAATGTCACACAACCACGCTCCAATTTCAGCCTATTCAGATGTTAGTCTTATAACATGGGCTGTGCTGCAAGGGAATGCTCATAAAGGAGTTCAATCAAGCAGTGTTCAAATTTGGAATATCGAGCAGATCAGTTTGAAATAATGGCAGTGAATAGTTTCTGTCCACATTGTAAAGACAAATTTGTTGCCTGATGTTAAAATACCTGCTTCTTGAGGGCCTTATTACTGGAGTTGGCACTCGGTTGCACCCAGTTGCATCATGGTGAACTTCTTTGAAGTTCCAGTGGCACATCTTACACACTCTCAATTTTTGCTAGTTTGACCCAAATCCAGCAACACAAGTTTGTGGTGACATTGTAATGAACCTGTAATAGATAATAGAGCAGGGCAATATCAATATGTATTCATTCTGTTTGTGTGCCGTGGCATTTTGTGTAACACGTAAAGTACAGCTGGTTTGCAGTCATCCTTAAAAAACTGAGCTGGACTTTGATGTGAGATGTTACATCAGGACCTGGAGGGACTGGCATTGCTTTCTTTCTTTCTCTATCTCCTGCATCTCAGTCGATGCATCGTTTGATCTCCCATCCCTCCCTGTTGAATCTCACTTTCCATTTCATTTTGTAACTTTCCCCCTTCATGCCTCCTTGTTAGTGTGCTCTCCTCCTCCCTGTTGCTCATTTTCTGCAGAGTGAGACTGTGTGTAGATGCCGCCTGTCTCCAAAGAGCAAAGCTGGCTAATGCATATCAAACACCGATGAACCAGCACAAGGTGTGCACAACACAAGAGAACGGGTTGTCGTTTTGTGCCGCAGCCAAAAACACTCAGGCATTAACACCCCGGGTTTGTGGCCCCACATTCCAATAAGCTTCCAGTAGTTTGGACAGCTCAGCCAGCTGACACACACATTCATTGAGGACAGAAATTATCGACTTTCTCACCACTCACTCACAGAGCCTTGCAAGCCAGAGTGAAGCATGAAAGAAAGCTCTGTCTCAGTGTCTCATGTCTATTCAGAGCTATCTTCTGTTTGCCCTTGGAGTCATTTCATATTGAATCAAGTAAATTGAGAAGGCATTTTCAAGTCGTTGAGCATGCAGGTCATTTGTAAAAGCTCACAGACATTAAGTGACAAAGAAGAAAGGCCAGTATGTATATTTTCCAACATGTCGTAAGTCTGGGAGCTTATGGCTGCCTGCCTGAAGTTGCAAATCAAATGAACTAGTCCCTCACAGCCCACCAGCTGTGTGAGTCAGAACATTAGGCTGTTGGGTGAACACTGCTAATACCCTTATAGAATTTCAATGTTGACACAGAAGTCCTAACTTGCCATTGAATATATCAGAATAATGTGGTGCGGAAAACTCCATCTGCAGTTTTTCTCAACTCAAACTCCAGTTTTTCTGCCACTACATATTGGAAGGAATATACAGCAGTTGAGCTGTTGAATGTTCACAAATTGTTCTAAATGTTAAGATCAAGCTATAAAAATTGTAAGGTTGCTTAACAGAGGTGTTTGGTGATTCCAAGACCTTTGCAGGAGACTGGAGATCTACCTGTTTTGGGTCCTTGTGGTTCCTGTCTGATTATACAGTTGTGAGTGTTGTACACTCAACAAAAATATAAACACAACACTTTTGGTTTTGCTCCCATTTTGATGATGAACTCAAAGATCTAAAACTTTTTCCACATACACAATATCACCATTTCCCTCAAATATTGTTCACAAACCAGTTTAAATCTGTGATAGTGAGCACTTCTCCTTTGCTGAGATAATCCATCCCACCTCACAGGTGTGCCATACCAAGATGCTGGTTAGACACCATGATTAGTGCACAGGTGTGCCTTAGACTGTCCACAATAAAAGGCCACTCTGAAAGGTGCAGTTTTGTTTTATTGGGGGGGGATACCAGTCAGTATCTGGTGTGACCACCATTTGCCTCATGCAGTGCAACACATCTGCGAATGTTGCTGGATATTGGCAGGAACTGGTACACGCTGTCGTATACGCCGGTCCAGAGCATCCCAAACATGCTCAATGGGTGACATGTCCGGTGAGAATGCCGGCCATGCAAAAAGTGGGACATTTTCAGCTTCCAAGTATTGTGTACAGATCCTTGCAACATGGGGCCGTGCATTATCCTGCTGCAACATGAGGTGATGTTCTTGGATGTATGGCACAACAATGGGCCTCAGGATCTCGTCACGGTATCTCTGTGCATTCAAAATGCCATCAATAAAACGCACCTCTCTTCTTCGTCCATAACAGACGCCTGCCCATACCATAACCCCACCGCCACCATGGGCCACTCGATCCACAACACTGACATCAGAAAACCGCTCACCCACACAACGCCACACACGCTGTCTACCATCTGCCCTGGACAGTGTGAACCGGGATTCATCCGTGAAGAGAACACCTCTCCAACGTGCCAAACGCCAGCGAATGTGAGCATTTGCCCACTCAAGTCGGTTACAATGACGAACTCGAGTCAGGTCGAGACCCCGATGAGGACGACGAGCATGCAGATGAGCTTCCCTGAGATGGTTTCTGACAGTTTTGGTTATGCAAACCGATTGTTTCAGCAGCTGTCCGAGTGGCTGGTCTCAGACGATCTTGAACATGCTGGATGTGGAGGTCCTGGGCTGGTGTGGTTACACGTGGTCTGCGGTTGTGAGGCTGGTTGGATGTACTGCCATATTCTCTGAAACTCCTTTGGAGACGGCTTATGGTAGAGAAATTAACATTCAATACACGAGCAACAGCTCTGGTTGACATTCCTGCTGTCAGCATGCCAATTGCACGCTTCCTCAAATCTTGCAACATCTGTGGCATTGTGCTGTGTGATAAAACTGCACCTTTCAGAGTGGCCTTTTATTGTGGGCAGTCTAAGGCACACCTGTGCACTAATCATGGTGTCTAATCAGCATCTTGATATGGCACACCTGTGAGGTGGGATGGATTATCTCAGTAAAGGAGAAGTGCTCACTATCACAGATTTAGACTGGTTTGTGAAAAATATTTGAGGGAAATGGTGATATTGTGTATGTGGAAAAAGTTTTAGATCTTTGAGTTCATCTCATACAAAATGGGAGCAAAACCAAAAGTGTTGCGTTTATATTTTTGTTGAGTGTATGTTAACCAGTAACTGAAGGTGGCGACTGGATGTCTTTGGTAGTAGCTCTCCTCAGAGGATTCTTTGGTACCAATGGAATGCAATGTGTTCAGTAAATTGCTAGTTAGGGAGACTACAATGCAATTTTGAGGGAACAACTGCTAGAACATTTTGGCCATGTAATACATTTCACTGTACATGATCCAACATGCACGTGACTCAGTGGTGAGTGTAGCTGGTTATTTTCAACACATGAGGATGGATCGGTTGTCTGCTTGGGTGGTGACCATCTAGGACCTAATGGACTCCTGTAGTGTGGCGGTTGTGACAACACATAGCAGTGCATCCGCTCAGACCAGACTTGGCATGATCGAAAGTATGACTGGTGATATGAATGTCAACAATATCCACAATTTGGTAATGAGGTCTGCAAACTACTAGGCATTTTACCTTTCTTCCATTTCCACAGCAGTTGGTGAAACGTATGAAGGTAGCTACTATAGACAATATGTTTTCCTGATTTTGTCTCATAGTATATGTTTTCTTTTTTTTTTTTTTTTCATTTGACAATCAGAGCTTCATCACAGTTGGGTAAAAATTGTATGTCTATCCGGTGACACCCGGTGATCTGTAATAGCATCGTCAAAGCATGTTTGAAATCACCAGCAGCCTCAGTGAGTAAAACGTCTGATTTTGTTTTGCTTCTACCTGTGCACTAAAAACAGGTGATTTCACTGATTTTCACAGATTATCTTATCTAACTGCCTGAAGCATATGTGCTAGGACATTTACTGACTGAAGTTTTTTCATCCTCCCATCACAAAATGATTTCAATTTTTTGTGACAGGTATTTTTTTTTAACTCACTATTCTACCCGACATCTAACCCGAACCCTAACTTTAACCTTAACCTAACCCTACTCCTTCACCTAACCCTAAGCATAACCACTACCCTCCCGCTGCACTTTTAATTACGTGCATCCATCACAGAATGAATTAGAATACATTCATTTTCCCATGACAAAAATTTTGCACTTTTTGTAACAATATGACGAAGATAGACAGTAGATTAATGTACTGTATATTTTGTGCTGCTGAATCACAGCATTCCATGAAACTGGGTTGGGTTTAACACCTCTGGTGTGTGAAAAAAACCCTTCAACAAATGAACAGCTTAATTTTCCCACAACCCTATTCATGTTGGCATCCAGCATTTCAAGAAATACAGAATTGCTGTGTCAAGATCAGATATCAAGTGAAGCATTAATGTTGTGTCCACTAGTTGTAGTTATGGTTGGTCGTGCTAAAATAAAAAAGCTTTGCTATCTCAACCGACCCAAAAATGTCAATAAATGATGGAATGCCATTTGTTTCTGCTCACAAAGACGCCTGATCCCCTTCAGCTGGCATCCATCACAGCAAACTGGCTGTCATAAATGGGCTTTTGCATTATGACAAGGGTAATACTCACATCAGATGGAAGGCGCGGCCTCAGTATCATGCATCACAAGTGTCCCCATATGGAGGGATGAAGCATGAGCTGCAGCAGGAATTAAAATCTGCTTCTGCAGATCCAAGGTGATGCACTGTATGTGTGCACATTATATTTTCATTTAAAAATTTAAAAGAGGAGAGAAAGAGAGAGAGACCTGGAACCTGTTAAATTGGTCATTTCATTATTGATAACCACCACAGGGAGGAGTCAGACTTTCCAGATGATTGACAGCGGCTGATTTTCCTCATAAGAGAAAGATGAGTCAAGCAATGAGGGACGTGATGGTCCAATTTCACTTCACAAAAACACAAAGTGGATATGCATTTACAACCCCAATTCCAATGAAGTTGGGGCGTTGTGTAAAATGTAAACAAAAACAGAATACAATTTGCAAATCCTCTTCAACCTATATTCAATTGAATACACCACAAAGACAAGATATTTAATGTTCAAACTGATGAACTTTATTGTTTTTGTGCAAATATTTGCTCATTTTGAAATGGATGCCTGCAACATGTTTCAAAAAAGCTGGGACAGTGGTATGTTTACCACTGTGTTACATCACCTTTCCTTCTAACAACACTCAATAAGCATTTGGGAGCTGAGGACACTAATTGTGAGTTCCATAATTGGTCATAAAAGGAGGATCCCCAAAAGGCTCAGCTGTTCACAAGCAAACATGGGGTGAGGATCACCACTTTGTGAACAAATGCGTGAAAAAAATAGTCCAACAATTTAAGAACAATGTTTATCAGCTTTCAATTGCAAGGAATGTAGGGATTCCATCATCTGCAGTCCATAATATAATCAGAAGTTTCAGAGAATCTGGAGAACGTTCTACACATAAGCGACAAGGCCGAAAACCAACATTGATTGCCCATGAGCTTTGATTCCTCAGGCAGCACTGTATTAAAAACTGACATCACTGTGTAAAAGATCATACCGCGTGGGCTCAGGAACACTTCAGAAAACCATTGTCAGTTAACACAGTTCGTCACTACATCTACAAGTGAAAGGTATAACTCTACCATGCAAAGCGAAAGCCAAACATCAACAACATCCAGAAATGCCGCCGCCTTCTCTGGGCCTGAGCTCATTCGAAATGGACAGACACAAAGTGGAAAAGTGTGCTGTGGACTCATAAGTCCTCATATCAAATTGTTTTTGGAAATCATGGACGTTGTGTCCTCTGGACAAAAGAGGAAAAAAAAAACATCCAGATTGTCACCAGCGCACAGTTCAAAAGCCAGCATCTGTGATGGTATGGCGGTGTGTTAGTACCCATGGCATGGGCAACGTACACATCTGTGATGGCATCATCAATGCTGAAAGGTACATCCAGGTTTTGGAGCAACACATGCTACCATCCAAGCAAGGTCTTTTTCAGGGACGTCCCTGCTTATTTCAGCAAGACAATGCCAAGCCACATTCTGCACATGTTACAACAGCGTGGCTTCGTAGTAAAAGAGTGCAGGTACTAGACTGACCTGCCTGCAGTCCAGACCTGTCACCCATTGAAAATGGGTGACAGATTATGAAGCGCAAAATACGACAACGGAGACCACGGACTGTTGAACAACTGAAGTACATCAAGCAAAAATGGGAAACAGTTCTACCTACAAAGCTCCAACAATTAGTGTCCTCAGTTCCCAAATGCTTATTGAGTGTTGTTAGAAGGAAAGGTGATGTAACACAGTGGTAAACATACCACTGTCCCAACTTTTTTGAAACGTGTTGCAGGCATCAATTTCAAAATGAGCAAATATTTGCACAAAAAAAAGTTTATCAGTTTGAACATTAAATATCTTGTCTTTGTGGTGTATTCAATTGAATATAGGTTGAAGAGGATTTGCAAATCATTGTATTCTGTTTTTATTTACATTTTACACAACGTTCCAACTTCATTTGAATTGGGGTTGTAGAAATATCCAAAATTATGCAGAAGAGCACATCCAGTGCTCTGCAAATATATATTCTTATTGTACTTGAGCAGAAGTGCTCAAAACATTTTGACAGGTGAGAAAAATGAACATACATGTTCAATGCTGTGGTCAAACTTTATTTTATTTTTTTGTCCAAATGAGAAATTTCACTCCCATTTTCAATTTAATGTTGTTGTTGTTGTTGTTAACGTTTGTCTTTTCGCTGCTTGGGTTCAATCACTAGATCAATTACAGATCTTCAATGGGAATTGGCACAAGTTTTATTTTGGGTGGCCTTTATGATTCAACTCAAGTTATACATAAAGTAACACAGAGCCCCTGGTCTTCCCAAGTGATCTCCATGAACTAAGCAGGATCCACCCACTCTTCTTCAGTTCTGAGGTCTGAGAGGATCAGGTGCAGTGTGCACATGGAGCAAATTGGCTGCCCTTCAATTCAAATTAACACGTTTCGCTCAAAAAACCCATCCATTAAAATTCCCACAGGAACTGGCAGGATTCACTTTGGTAAACTGTATTTTATTTCTTCCAACTTCCAGTTTGGCTCATTTGAACTACAATATACAACCCCTGGCAAAAATTATGGAATCACCGGCCTCGGAGGATGTTCATTCAGTTGTTTAATTTTGTAGAAAAAAAGCAGATCACAGACATGACACAAAACTAAAGTCATTTCAAATGGCAACTTTCTGGCTTTAAGAAACACTATAAGAAATCAGGAAAAAAAATTGTGGCAGTCAGTAATGGTTACTTTTTTAGACCAAGCAGAGGGAAAAAAATATGGACTCACTCAATTCTGAGGAATAAATTATGGAATCACCCTGTAAATTTTCATCCCCAAAACTAACACCTGCATCAAATCAGATCTGCTCGTTAGTCTGCATCTAAAAAGGAGTGATCACACCTTGGAGAGCTGTTGCACCAAGTGGACTGATATGAATCACGGCTCCAACACGAGAGATGTCAATTGAAACAAAGGAGAGGATTATCAAACTCTTAAAAGAGGGTAAATCATCACACAGTGTTGCAAAAGATGTTGGTTGTTCACAGTTAGCTGTGTCTAAACTCTGGACCAAATACAAACAACATGGGAAGGTTGTTAAAGGCAAACATACTGGTAGACCAAGGAAGACATCAAAGCGTCAAGACAGAAAACTTAAAGCAATATGTCTCAAAAATCGAAAATGCACAACAAAACAAATGAGGAACGAATGGGAGGAAACTGGAGTCAACGTTTATGACCGAACTGTAAGAAACCGCCTAAAGGAAATGGGATTTACCTACAGAAAAGCTAAACGAAAGCCATCATTAACACCTAAACAGAAAAAAACAAGGTTACAATGGGCTAAGAAAAATCAATCGTGGACTGTGGATGAGTGGATGAAAGTCATATTCAGTGATGAATCTTGAATCTGCATTGGGCAAGGTGATGATGCTGGAACTTTTGTTTGGTGCCATTCCAGTGAGATTTATAAAGATGACTGCCTGAAGAGAACATGTAAATTTCCACAGTCATTGATGATATGGGGCTGCATGTCAGGTAAAGGCACTGGGGAGATGGCTGTCATTACATCATCAATAAATGCACAAGTTTATGTTGATATTTTGGAAACTTTTCTTATCCCATCAATTGAAAGGATGTTTGGGGATGATGAAATCATTTTTCAAGATAATGCATCTTGCCATAGAGCAAAAACTGTGAAAACATTCCTTGCAAAAAGACACATAGGGTCAATGTCATGGCCTGCAAATAGTCCGGATCTTAATCCAATTGAAATCTTTGGTGGAAGTTGAAGAAAATGGTCCATGACAAGGCTCCAACCTGCAAAGCTGATCTGGCAACAGCAATCAGAGAAAGTTGGAGCCAGATTGATGAAGAGTACTGTTTGTCACTCATTAAGTCCATGCCTCAGAGACTGCAAGCTGTTATAAAAGCCAGAGGTGGTGCAACAAAATACTAGTGATGTGTTGGAGCGTTCTTTTGTTTTTCATGATTCCATAATTTTTTCCTCAGAATTGAGTGATTCCATATTTTTTTCCCTCTGCTTGGTCTAAAAAGTAACCATTACTGACTGCCACATTTTTTTTTCCTGATTTCTTATAGTGTTTCTTAAAGCCAGAAAGTTGCCATTTGAAATGACTTTAGTTTTGTGTCATGTCTGTGATCTGCTTTTTTTCTACAAAATTAAACAAATCCTCCGAGGCCGGTGATTCCATAATTTTTGCCAAGGGTTGTATAATACTAGACTCACCCTCAGTCTGTGAAGCATCCTACAGAGGAGGTGGACACAGACTGGTGACACACACAGCTTTTGACTGTGACCATCAGGGGGTGCTACAAACAAACAAACAAACAAATCCTAACCCTAACAAACAAACAAAAAAAAAACAAAAAAACAGTGATTTAGTTGTTGCATGACAAAAGCTTCAACCAAAAGCTGTAAACATTCCAGATGTGGGAGTCGTATTTTATCAACAGCCAAATTATTTCTCTCCTTCACCATTACCCTGATTGTACATTAAGTTCTCAGTCATGATATTAAGTTTAAAGATTCATTGGCTCTTACTGATTCATAATCAATACAAGTGAGTGGATCCAAACACCGTTTTTAGAAGGTGGTGTAAAAAAAGGGCATGGACTATCAAGACAAATTCAATAATTATTTATTGTTCCAAAAGTATATTGATGGAGTTTGTGTTCAGTTTGAGGGTAATACATTAGCCATAATTGCTACCTTGTTACTTGGATAGTGACTTGAGTTTATTGAAAGCAGCATTAATGATGATCAAAATCATTAAGACAAACAGCAGCATTTGTTTTGGCCCATGTTATTGAATTATTCAATAAAGTATCCGGGGCCTCCTCTGGATCGACTCATACACGCAGGTATGGTAATTAAAAAAGCCTTTGTGTAAAGGCATGATGTCACAGTCAGTATTTTTTTTCCTGTTTTTTGTTTGTTTGTTTTTAAATATTAACACACACAAAACAAACAAAAAAAATACAAAATGCACTTCTACTTGGTGAGGGTGGTGATGGAGCTGGGGGACGCTTTTTGGATCATTTACTTGGTTGAATCTGTCCCTACCCACAGCAGACTACACTTTGTGCAAGAAAATAATGTTTTCAAAAGGAGTACACCCAGGTCTGGGGCAATCATCATTTTAGACAAAATAAACTTGACATTTCTTGCACATAAAGGTTCAACAGCCGACTCTAGTTCGGATCCACTAGCAGCCAGAGTAGACAAACACCAGAGATTTCGATTATTCCCCCTAAAGACAGACTGTAACACAGTGTGCTGCAAATGTCAGAAATATTTCAGTGAAGCTCATCCTGAAGTCTGGTACACTACAGTTCTACCAAAACACAAATTAATAGTTATTTTTTTAGATAATATTCCACAGTGTTTTTATATTAGTCCCACAAAAGTTCAACATTTTCAATGAAGTTTTTTCTGCTGGTCCATTTGAAAAGGCAAATGTACCCTCCTTTGAGAACAATGCTCACTTTTGGACAGTGGGAATAAACTGTGTGAGACGGATGTAAAAGAAAGGATGTGAAATAGGGAAAGTTGTGACTAACTATACAACAGACACGTTTTAAGCCTGGGAGACAGCCAGATGTCCCGAAAAACATTTCCTCAGAATATCTTCTGACTGGCCATGGTGGCTTGAAACCTACCCACAATGTCCACAAGACACTCTGGTTGACTCCTTCTTCCATACAAATCGTTCCCCCAGTGCTTCTATAGTTTTTGTATGTTCTTTTTTTCCACAATGTGACAGTTTGTTTTTTCAGAGAAAAAGGCTACAGCTGGGACCTATGTGCACTACTGATGTGGACTTGCTGTAATAAGTCAAACCAACTCCAGACTCTCCAAAGTCAACCGGTATGCCGCAGATCTGCGGTGGCACGTAGTAAGAAATTTGATGCTGGAAACATGCAAAATTAAAAAAAAAAAAAAAAAAATCAGCAGGCAGGATTAGCATCCTAATGTTTTGCAATTTGTCCAAGTGAATCACAAAAGTCTTCCCTCAACTAACAGAGTCTCAAACATTCTGCCCAAATTTATGGTACATTCATACACTGAAAATGGACCTGGGATTTGCCAACGGACAGTGAAAAACTGATTAGCAGTGATGTGCTGGAACATAGGTTGAGGCAGGGGGGGACACTTCATCGAACCACCACACACTCAACAAGTGGGGAAATTAGATTTTTGCAGATGTTGAAATGTTGGGAAAATTGCATGATGGTAGAGGAACAGCTAGTATAGGTAATCAGGATGAACATACCGTACAACGTGTACCGAATATTTCCAAAACAAAACCCTGTGGAAGCTCCCTTGCACGGATCTCACTTTCCATCAGCACCCACTGACACTATTAAAGGCGCTTGTGTTGGACAGAGGTCATGTCAGCAAACGTGGACCACCAGGCAAACCTGACACTTGTTATAAGTAATGACGAGATGTCTTTCAACATTGTCCTTCAGTGTGGTCACACGGCAGATGTTAGAGTAATGATGGTTTGTCTTCACTGAAACATTCTTCTAAAATTAATCCAGAGCTTCTCACTACCTCTCACAATAAGGGGAACATGCTGGACCAGTGAGCAGAAATTTATTTAATATGTTTCACAGCTGATCATCCTCAGTTTCTGTTTTCCTTGTCAATGAGTCAGGACCTCCTGGGGAAAAAAATAAACTCAGCTGCTGAAGTCATCAGCGTTTCTTCACAGTCGCTGAAACTTCCTGAGCTACTTTTTATGCACATGACTGAGCATCACATGCAAGTCATTGAGCAAATCACATTATATTTTTATCTTCATAAATTGCTAATGGATGGCTTTCCTGGAACATTTTTCTGTCTGATGTGGACACTCAAATTGGTTTGTAATGCATTCAAAATCACAGGAAAATATTTTGGGTAGGTCCATGAAAGTGCCCGAAGGAGCTTAGCAAAGCTTTTTAGTGGAATCTTAGTCCACAGAATACAATCTTTGAGCCTGCATGTCAACATCTTAACAATGCATTAAAGAGCTGCAGAACAGTAGATCTATCAGCAGAAGGTGTGATGATCAGCGGAAGCCATGTACAATAGAGGATGGCTCACTACATGCTGATGAAGTTATTTTATTTATTTATTTATTTTTTTTTTATGACATGCAAGGAATTTAATTTATTTAATTTACTATATAGTGCCAACTCACAACAAAGTTGCTTCAAGGTGCTTCACCCAAGTAAGATCTAACCTTACCAACACCCAGAGCAAGCACACAGGTGACAGTGGTAAGAAAAACCTTCCTCTGATGATTTGAGGAAGAAACCTCAAGCAGACCAGACTCAAAGGGGTGACCCTCTGCTTGGGCCATGATACAGACGCAATTTGCAAAACAATTCACAAAACGAAAATACAGGAAATGTTGCCGGTGCACAGAAACAGATACCACTCCCATCTCTGGAGACCTCAGAGAGAGAAAAAACAAAAAACAAAACAAAAAAAGCAGAATCAGGCATCAGAAAGACAACAAATACTGTATAATTTGTCAGCATTAAGCAACAAGAAAATACAAAAGAAATACTAAGTTGATTGCCAGCCACTAGCCCTAATCTTCACTAAAAGACCCAGAATATAGAAAATGTTGAGGCTGCGGCACACTCCGTTTCCTAATAAAATTAATTTAAAAGGGTAAAATGCATAGTAACATACTATGCCAGTATGCTAGCCATACGGAAGGGAAAATAAAAACATCTTAAGTCTGCATTGCAGAATCTGACTATTTTATTGATGCAAGGAGATCATTCCACAGAAAAGGGGCAGGATAAGAGAAAGCTGTGTGACCCGCAGACTTTTTATTCACCCTAGGGACACAAAGTAAGGAAATAAACTATCTTGGTGGCAACATACACTGAAGACATGAATGATGACAGTCTTGAAAATTATAGGCTCAGTCCGATATGATGCTTGAAAAGATCTGTTTGTGCTATGTAAATGTGCTATGTAAAATGCTCATCCAATCACTGATTTTCATTCGGTGCCATCTATGTAGACCCTGGACTAACATAAGGGGATAATCTTTGTGTGCTCCACATAATTATATAGACTTAGGTACTATCATCTCAGACGGAGGTATACTATACAAAAATACATGATTATTAATTAGTTGATTAATTAATTACTTAAAACCCAGGACAGCATTTGGGCAAAGTTTATAGGTAAATAGATACTTCGTTATCATGATAAAAGTGTTTGTGTTGTGGCTGGCATGCTTGGCTGGCTTTTGTTTGTCCTCTGTTTCTGTCTTTTGGTTTTCCTTCCAGGTGGTGCGCATTTGGGACTGAGTGGCTGTGTGGCTGAGTTACCAGGACCTCATCCTGATCACCTGAGGCTGATCAGGTGCAGCTCGTTCAGGACTCACAGCTGTGGTGCATCTACACGGATTGGAACATGGTAGCATTTAAGTCTGGAGTACACAGTGTGTATTTGCCAGAGACTCGACCTTGTGACCAGACGGGTGAGATCATCGTCTTGAGAGCCATCTCATCATCAGTGGATGCAGAGAACGTCCAGGTTTGATGCATGGTCTGTGAAAGAGGAGAGGGTGAGGTCTCACGCTCGTCAGCACACTTCCTGAGGTATGTTGGGTTTTGTGACTAACATTTGTACAGTCAGTAAATGTGGTGTCCCTCACACCTTATTATATTGAGCTGTTATGTTAGTCGTTTTAATCAGCTTCCACTGCAGTGAGTTTGTGAACAAGGTGTTCCATGCCTGCAGGGTGGGAAGCTGATTAGTAATTAAGCCAGGAAGTGTTTGCTGTTTGTACACCTTTGAGCGTTCTCTCTGTGTGTTGAGTGTGGACTCACAAGATGATTTCTTCATTCACAGACTCGGTTTGTCGTGGCCACCTGGGGGGTGTCGGCGGGGTCCTTGGGTCCGAACAGCACCGCAATCCACCACGCCAGACCGTGCACTTTTATATTTATTACATGATTGTTATGTTTATTAAACTCTGTTATCCTTTGTACCGTGCTCTGCTTATTTCATACTGGGTCCTTCAAACGCTGGTCGGTTCTCCGGGCTGCGTCTGACACATAACAGTTTGTTCAGAAACAAAATAACAGTAACACAACAATATTCGCTATACATTGTCATGTTTGGATTTTTTTTTTTTTCTTTAATAAACGAAGTGCACAAAATTATCATTTGAGAACATTTTTTTTTCAGGGTGACAGTTCAGAAGCTAAAAAAATAACAAAATAATAAAAGAAAAAAAATAAACCTTCATTGCACTTCTTTGTTGGACTTTTTCTTAAATAAACAAAGGCTACAAAATTATCACTCCACAACAATGTTTCATTTATATATATATATATATATATATATATATATATATATATATATATATATATATATATATATATATATATATATATATATATATATTAGTGTTCAGAATAATAGTAGTGCTATCTATGTGACAAAAAGATTACTCAAGGTTTTGAGTATATTGTTACATGGGATACAAGGTACCAGTAGATTTAGTAGATTCTCACAAATCCAACACGTCCAAGCATCCATGATATGCACACTCTTAAGGCTATGAAATTGGGCTATTAGTAAAAAAAAGTAGAAAAGGGGGTGTTCACAGTAATAGTAGTGTGGCATTCGGTCAGTGAATTCGTCAGTTTTGTGGAACAAACAGGTATGAATCAGGTGTCCCCTATTTAAGGATGAAGCCAGCAACTGTTGAAGATGCTTTTCTCTTTGAAAGCCTGAGGAAAATGGGACGTTCAAGACATTGTTTAGAAGAACAGCGTAGTAGATTAAAAAGTTGATTGGAGAGGGGAAAACTTATACGCAGCTGCAAAAAATTATAGGCTGTTCATCTACAATGATCTCCAATGCTTTAAAATGAAAAAAAACAACAACAAAAAAAAAAAAACAGAGATGCATGTAAGAAAATGGAAAACAACCATCAAAATGGATAGAAGAATAACCAGAAAGGTAAAGGCTCACCCACTGATCAGCTCCAGGATGATCAAAGACAGTCTGGAGTTACCTGTAAGTGCTGTGACAGTTTGAAGACACCTGTGTGAAGCTAATTTATTTGCAAGAATCCCCCGCATAGTCCCTCTGTTAAATAAAAGACGTGCAGAAGAGGTTACAATTTGCCAAAGAATACATCAACTGGCCTAAAGAGAAATGGAGGAATATTTTGTGGACTGAAGAGAGCAAAACTTCTTTTTGGGTCCAAGGGCCGCAGACAGTTTGTGAGATGACCCCCAAACTCTGAATTCAAGCCATAGTTCACAGTGAAGACAGTGAAGCATGGTGGTGCAAGCATCATGATATGGGCATGTTTCTCCTACTATGGTGTTGGGCCTATATATCGCATACCAGGTATCATGGATCAGTTTGGATATGTCAAAATACTTGATGAGGTCATGTTGCCTTATGCTGAAGAAGACATGCCCTTGAAATGGGTGTTTCAACAAGACAATGACCCCAAGCACACTAGTAAATCTTGCTTCCAAACCAACAAAATTAATGCCTCGCAGATGTGAAGAAATGAAAAACTGTGGTTATACAACTAAATACTAGTTTAGTGATTCACAGGATTGCTAAAAAAGCAGTTTGAACATAATAGTTTTGAGTTTGTGGCATCAACAGCAGATGCTACTATTATTGTGAACACCCCCTTTTCTACTTTTTTTTTTACTAATAGCCCAATTTCATAGCCTTAAGAGTGTGCATATCATGAATGCTTGGTCTTGTTGGATTTGTGAGAATCTACTGAATCTACTGGTAGCTTGTTTCCCATGTAACAATAAGAAATATACTCAAAACCTTGATTAATCTTTTTAGTCACATAGCACTACTATTATTCTGAACACTACTGTATATATATATATATATATATATATATATATATATATATATATATATATATTTATAAATAGGAATGCATATTGATTTGGATCTGATGTGGTAAACCAGTAAAAACAGTCAAAGCGGGTTTGTCCTGTACAACAGGTCAACAGGTTGAAATGTCCCCAACAGATGTTTTTTTTATTTTATTTTTTTTTGTTGTTGTTGTTGTTTGTTTTTGCAGTCCAACAGGAACTCATCAAAAGTCAGTGCACTGAAACAGATCAAACAGACCAGTATAGCAGGTAAAACAATTAAAGAATCTCCTGTTTAAGACCGAAGGCCTGTCAGTGTGAAGCAGATTAGAATCTATGACTCCCCCTGGACTGGGACATCAGTCCAACACAGGTTGCTTCCTCAGTCAAGGCCAAAAGTGCTTTGACCAAGGATATAAACAGGTACTGTGACTCAAATCCAGGTCTGCATATTTGCAGCCCACTGAGCTGCCGGCTCTGCTGTTTCCAGCTTGAAGCACAAAAACACAAATTATTCACAGTGTGTTTGGTCATTCAGAAAACAAGCTGGAATGAATGCAGTCAGATCATACTTTTGATCAAGTACCATTTTTCAAAGTTAACCTATTCGTGTGTTTACAGACACGAGCAATCAAATTCCACACACCTGTGTTTTAGTACATCAGGATGCAGTGTTCCATATGCTCACTTCAGTTCTAAATGTGGTGCCCTGTTGTTAGCTCAGGAGTGCTTTGAGAGACATTGTTTTAATGGAACTAAAGTACAACGGTTCTCACTAATGCATGGAAATGGTTGTCAACAGGCTTTCAGCTGCTGCACAATTAGAGTTCTGTCAGTGGTCGGTGGATGGCGAGTGTCCAATTGCACTGAATTACAATGTTGTCAAGTGTCTCATATCACTTATAAGGTTGGCACAAAATACCTCGTCCAAAAATACTCGATCTGATACCGACGCTGAGCGAGTAATGCACAGTGCATATTCATCACCACGTCAGCATCTGTGTGTTTGGATTTGCCTCCGAAAAGGACAACTAATAAACCTGTTCCTCGCACACATAAAGATGTCCACTTAAAGACGGGTTAACAAGTGTTAGTTTTAATAAAGCCATAAGCAAAGCTCATTAACAGCAGGGTGAGATTACTGGCACGCCGACAACATGCTTTTTAATGACCCCTGAGGGACAGATCGTCTGAATATGCAACACTGATCTTATTTTATGCAGAATAGCGTGGCCTCTGAGGCTGGCTGCGAGACGGAAACAACCACATGTCCGCCTTCAAAAACCCTCTCAGCACCAATGTACATGTGTGCACATGCACACATAATATGACAGAAATGAAATCTTTTTTTTTGTTTTTTTGCAAAATTGCGAGACAACTGTATGGCTAACAAAGAAGGCTCTCCATGGAAACAAATGTGCTCTGGAGGAAGCGCTTTTATTTCTGACAATTCTCCCCTCAAATGTCACTTTTATTGTGGAGTTATTTATATACTTAACTGCTTGCTCACTTTCTGAATTATATTAATTTTAATTTAAAGACAATCATCATCTGTTGAGCTATAAAATCAAGTCAGAGGTCACAACGTGATTCCTGCACATGTATTGAAACACGTGTTTGTGTTTTTAATCAGAGATGATCATAACTGGTGTGCGAGAAGATTCAAGATTCAAAGCATTTATTGTCATATGCACAGTAAAGAAACATGTAAAGAGATCTTTCTCCCGTCACATGGTGGACTTCTCCAGTGCCACACTGTAAACAAGTGCACAGTTATTCTCCCATTTATTTGGAGAGCCGCAGAAATCTGTCAGCTAGTTATAAAGCCCAGTTGTGTGCAGTTCTTACATGAAAGAGTGTTTAATATAGTACAACGGCGCTGTGCCAGGTTTTTTTGTTTGTTTTTTGGGCTCAGCTTCTTTGACAAACCTTTAGAAATACGGTAAAACATCACATATCTCCCTTGCACAGGAGTGTATAGACAACTACCCACAGACACAGTGGAGGTGGAGCATGTGTTCCACTCAGCGCGTATCTTAAACTTTGCCACAAAGACTGGCTGTTCCAATTGATGAGCCATTTTTTTTTTTTTTTTTTTTTTTTTTATGCCAAGGACCAAGACATTGAACACTGAAAAAGTTGACAGTGGAAAGAAGCTTGTTAAAAGGATTACAAATTCTTAGGAAAGGCTGGATGAAAGGATTTTTTTTGTTGTTGTCGCTGTTATTTGGGTCTACTCAGCTCTGTATCTAGACACTAAATCAACTTAAAAATGGAATACTAATGTAGAGTATGGACACAGAATATATATATATATATATATATATATATATATACAGTGAGTAAAATAAGTATTTGAACACCTTGCAATTTCTAAGTTCTCCCACTTAGAAATCATGGAGGGGTCTGAAATTTTCATCTTAGGTGCATGTTTACTGTGAGAGACATAATCTAATAAAAACATCCGGAAATTACAATGTATGATTTTTTAAAATAATTTATGTGTATGTTACTGCTGCAAATAAGTATTTGAACACTACAACTTGACAACTTGACTACAACACAACTTGAAGCCCTCTTATTCTGCACTCTTTACCTGTATTAATTGCACCTGTTTGAACTTGTTACCTGTATAAAATACACCTGTTCACACACTCAATCAATCACACTCCAACCTGTCCACCATAGCCAAGACCAAAGAGCTGTCTAAGGACACCAGGGACAAAACTGTAGACCTGCACAAGGCTGAGAAGGACTACAGGACAACAGACAAGCAGCTTGGTAGAAGACAACTGTTATGATTATATATTAGAAAGTGGAAGAAACACAAGATGACTGTCAATCTACCCCGGTCTGGGATTCCATGCAAGATCTCACTTTGTGAAGTAAGGATGATTCTGAGAAGGCCCAGACCTACGCAGGAGGAACTGGTCAATGACCTGAAGAAAGCTGGGACCACAGTCACAAAGATTACATTAGTAACACATGATGTTGTCATGGTTTAAAATCCTGCAGGGCAGCAAGGTCCCCCTACTCAAGCCAGCACATGTCCAGTCCCGTT
The DNA here is from genome assembly GCF_902500255.1 of Thalassophryne amazonica. Taxonomy (NCBI): domain Eukaryota; kingdom Metazoa; phylum Chordata; class Actinopteri; order Batrachoidiformes; family Batrachoididae; genus Thalassophryne; species Thalassophryne amazonica. The sequence continues at coordinate 88,558,884 of NC_047117.1, read as the reverse complement.
TGAAGTTCACCAGTGACCATCTGGATGATCGAGAGAAGGCATGGGAGAAGGTCATGTGGTCAGATGAGATCAGAATAGAGCTTTTTGGAATCAACTCCACTTACCATGTTTAGAGGATGACAACAACCCCAAGAAAACCATCCCAACCGTGAAGCATGGGGGTGGAAACATCATACTCTGGGGGTGCTCTTCTGCAAAGGGGACAGGACGACTGCACTGTATTGAAGCGAGGATGGACAGGGTCATGTATTGCTACATTTTGACAAATAACCTCCTTCCCTCAGTGACAGCATTCAAGATGGGTCATGGCTGGGTCTTCCAGCATGACAATGACCCAAAACACAAGGCCAGGGCAACTAAGGAGGGGCTCCGTAAGAAGCATTTCAAGGTCCTGGAGTGGCCTGGCCAGTCTCCAGACGTGAACGCAATAGAAAATCTTTGGAGAAACTCCAAACCTGAAAGATCTAGTGTGGAGATCTAGATCTGTGTGGAGGAATGGGCCAAAATCCCTGTTGCAGTGTGTCCAAACCTGGTAAAAACTAAAGGAAATGTTTGACCTCTGTAATTGCAAACAAAGGCTACTGTACCACATATTAACATTGATTTTCACAGGTGTTAAAATACTTATTTGCAGCAATAACATACAAATAAATTATTAAAAAAATCATACAATGTGATTTCCGGATTTTTTTTTTTTTTTTAGATTATGTCTCTCACAGTGGACATGCACCTAAGATGAAAATTTCAGACCCCTCCATGATTTCTAAGTGGGAGAACTTGCAAAACCGCAGGGTGTTCAAATACTTATTTTCCTCACTGTATACGAGGTCTGTCCATAAAGTATCGTACCTTTTTATTTTTTTTTAACTATATGGATTTGATTCATATGTTTTCATGTCAGACAAGCTTGAACCCTCGTGCGCATGCGTGAGTTTTTCCACGCCTGTCGGTGACGTCATTCGCCTGTGAGCACGCCTTGTGGAAGGAGTGGTCCCGCCCCGTCGTCGGATTTTCATTGTCCGGAAATGGCGGAATGATTTGGGTTTTTTGTCCATCAGAATTTTTTCAGAAGCTGTTAGAGACTGGCACCTGGAAACTATTCGAAAAATTTATCTGGCTTTCGGTGAAAATTTTACAGGCTTCACAGAGAATAAGGTCTGTTAGTACAGCTTTAAGGACCCCTTTAAGGATGCTCAGCGTGCCGAGCTGCGACGACACGGCACAAGCCACCGGACCATTTCTGAGCTGATGGCTCTGTGGATACGAGACCGTCGTGTGCTCTTTCTCTGGTTATCACAAGAGCTGGACCAAGACCAAGTTTGGACATGTCCAGCTCTCCACAATTTCACTGATACTTACTGGACTGGTAAGCATTGAAAGCCGAGATAGACATGTCCAAACTTGTCCTCTGACACGCTGAAATGGAGGTGTTCCTTTGTCTCGCTTCCAAAGCGAATCAGTCGTGATGCGCAAAGCCTCCACACGGCTTTCCATAACAAAATCTCTTGTTAAAAGTGAAATCTGCCGGAAAATGGCTGATGTCCAGCTCTTGTGATAACCAGAGAAAGAGCACACGACGGTCTCGTATCCACAGAGCCATCAGCTCAGAAATGGTCCGGTGGCTTGTGCCGTGTTGTCGCAGCTCGGAGCGTGGCACGCTGAGCGTCCTTAAAGGGGTCCATAAAGCTGTACTAACAGACCTTATTCTCTGTGAAGCCCGTAAAATTTTCACCGAAAGCCAGATAAATTTTTTGAATAGTTTCCAGGTGCCAGTCTCTAACAGCTTCTGAAAAAACTCTGATGGAAAAAAAACCTGAATCATTCCAGACAATGAAAATCCGACGACGGGGCGGGACCACTCCTTCCACAAGGCGTGCTCACAGGCGAATGACATCATCGACAGGCGAATGACTCACGCATGCGCACAAGGGTTCAAGCTTGTCTGACGTGAAAACATATGAATCAAATCCATATAGTTTAAAAAAAAAATAAAAGGTACAATACTTTATGGACAGACCTCGTATATATCTGTGTGAGTGCATGTGTATGGCTCCAATCTCAGATACCCGGGGTGGGCTGATATTTGCCATTTGCTATGCTCATGTATTTTGGGTCAAGATTGAATGCTGCGAAAAGTTTATAGGACAAATAATTTTGGGAAATTAGCTATTTTAGCTAACCTGTACACTATGCACCATGGGATTTCAGGGTTTTAAATGTTGTTATTGTGATTCATGTTGGTTTAATAGTGTTGGTAGTGTTATTGATTTAGGTGTTTTAATAGTTCAATTGGTTTATTCAGTTTAGTAATGTGTCATGGTGCTGTTACCATGAATGAAATGTGTATTGTGTTTGATGTCTTCCACCATTGTCTCTGCTTGTGTCTAAAAATAGAAGCACCTGCTTGTGGCAGAGTGCAGAAAAGACAATAATCTCTCTATACATGCATGAGTGCGTGCATGAATTACAAACTGAGGACAGGTGGCATCTGCGATTTGGTATACTTATGTATTTTGGGTCATTGATGAAAACTGACAAAACAGAACATTAATAGAACTAAAATTTTTGGACAAACTACCGACATTAGCTGGCGTTGTTAATTACATTCTGGACTAACATGCCAGTTGGGGGTGGTGGTGGTGATGGTCTAGTGCTTAAGTTTTGGGCTTCAGACCAGAGGATCCTCCGTTCAAACCTCAGCCTGAAAGAAAAATCACTAAGGGCGCTTGGACAAGGTCCTTAATCCCTGAGTTGCTCCCGATGTGTAGTGAGCGCCTTGCATGGCAGCATCCTGACATTGGTTTGTCTGTGTGAATGGGTGATTGTGAGGCATAATTGTAAAGTGCTTTGAGTGTCTGATGCAGATGGAAAAGTGCTATATAAATGCAGTCCATTTAATTCCACAATTACTGAGGAAATAAGTGGGTCATAATTTTAAATGCCTACACCCAAACAAAGCTGTTATGAAAAGCACCTCTCAGCTCCCCAAAATATGACTTCACCACCCAAAAGAGGTTAACTTGTTAGCTATTCTTGTTGGTGTTCGGCCTTCATTAAACATTCTCACCCATGTTGCATAACTCATATACGGGCTACACACACACACACACATGCCGAGAAGTGTGTGTTTGCTTTAAATACAGTATAATGCCCAAAATGCAACCATGACTAACTGACTGACCCTACCCCTTATTCTAGATCTGAATATCTGATATGTATCCGCAACATCACAGACCTCCTCAGCAAGTTAATTTAAAAATATCATTCTCTGTCTCATAATGTTAAAAAATATTTTGAAAATTTTCTCTCTGCAACTAATTATATAAATTTCTACCAATCTCTCAAGCTATCCATTGGGGGTTTTGTGTGTGTCTGTGTGTGTGTGTGTGTGTGGGGGGGGGGGTAATATTTATTATATGTTAACTTATTGGAAAGAATAAAAAAAAAAAAATCCTGACACTGTCCATCCCAAAATGCATTGATTCCTGCACACAACATGAACAATAAATAAGCAAAACTAAATAAAAGTGTAATAATAAAAAAAAAATCAAAAAAGAAACAAACAACAAAAAAACAGTCATAATGTTAGACTTTTCTTTTTGTTTTTAATTATTATTTATGCTGTTTATACTCTGTTGCCCAGACCACCATGAAAGGTAAAGTTTTTTTTTATTTCAGGTCAGAGTTTGACACTTGGTTTTGTGATAATCTTTTAATTAGATTCAGAGCTATTTTTAAATACAGACTAATTAACAAATGTAGGTGACGAGTGCCACAATCTTCCATGGTGAAAGTAATTATAAGAAACCTGAAATTCCAACTCAACTTGTGCAAAGAAACAGCTTTGAGTTAAGCAAAAATATTCATTACGTTAGAAAGAAATCTTTTATTGAACGCTAAAGTGATACTATTTTTAAATATAGAATAAATGTCAGAGAACAAAAAAACAAGGAGTGCAACTCATAGCCTATCCCTATATTTCCCACTGCACAACTTTATTAACTTTACACAATTAGATAAGCAATCGCGGTTAAGAGTTTGCTTTTTTACATGTTCCATATTGCTTGTCTTCAATGCCCTACTCTTCCAAATTTTATTAGGTAACTGCAGCACTGTGACATTTCTGTTCTTTGTATTTATGACAAGTATTCATGCTCTCCGATGAGAAGGGTTACTTAGTCACATGACAGACTTTATTGTAAACAATTTTAAGTGTCTATTACATAAATGTTAATTTACACATAGTGCATACACTGCATCCAGAAAATATTCACAGCTGTTCACTTTTTTACACTTGCACTTTTTAACTTTTTAGTTTTGTAATGGGTCCCTGGCAACACTGACCTGGCAACGTTCTCCCAGATGGACTGCTGCCTTGAACAGCACTCTTCTAATTAATGCAAGGTTGTAATAGTTTCTCTTATTTTTTGTTACCTGTCTAACACTTCTGTTAGTTCCTAAGTGCAACCGCTATGAATTTTAGCTCATAATTTTACTCCTGTGTGAATCTTAGGGCCCCTTCACACATAGTGCGAAGTTTGGATGAAGTGCACACTTAGTGCGCATGACGCAGGAATTGTGTGCAAACTGTGTAATGTCCTCCCTGCCTCTAACGCCTCGTACACCTGTTGCTACAACTATTTGCACACAGAGAAATTTGTCCAAGTCACACATGAGTGTGGCTTTGGTCTGTGCGCTGAGATGACAGGAGGTCTGTCCTCACACTGAAGCGGCTGTGGAAATCTGTGGATCTGGACATTCCAGTTGGACACCACATACTGTGTTTGGACGGACAAGGACAAACAACTGCCCACTGTGATGCATATGCGTCTGTTTGCTGTTATCTAGTGGACATAAATAAAAAAACATATATCACTGTGGTGACATGCTGCAGTGAGCAAGCGCACGCACATGGACAGGCTGCTCCCAGGTTAAAACGTCAGATCAGAACACTCAACAGGCGAGCTCACTGTCACGTCACCCACGTGAGCTCTGTTCCACATGACGCGGTGTCCTGCGGCGCATCGTCCACAAGACACGCACGTGCAGTCGGTTGGAGAAGTGCCAGCATATGTGGACATGAATGAGACAAGTGAACTGCTTTTCATTCATGTCATTTCATGACTGTGTCTGTGACCATGGGTCATTTACAGAGGAACAGACGGATCGTATTTGTGTTGCTCACTTGATAAATGTGTGTGATTTTAATTTTTTTTTTTTTTTTTTTGTAATACTTCCATGTCCTTCCTGATATGAGACAGATTCCTGCAGCTTCCAAATTCTGTCTGTTGCGTGCAGTCGGCCATATGGCTTCTGATGTGCCGGAGTGGTGCACATCATATGGTAAGATTCTGTACTTTTGTCTTGGCCCAATACACCAGCCACAGTAGTAATTGGAAGGTATGGATGCTCACCAATTAAACAACAGACTGTTGCTGTCACTACTTGTTCATGTGTGGTTGTTTGTCCTGGTAAGTTGTATGGTTGGGGCCCCATCTCCTTGGTGTCTCACTTCTTATCACTTCAGAGCTATTGCCTTTACCACTTCCATTCTTGTCTGTCTTCGTGTTATTTTGGTGGTAGGCCCTTCCTGATACAAGTTGTCGGTTGGCTTTGAGTAGGATGGTGTAGGCTGATAGGGAAGGGTGGATTGGTGTCAGAGAAAGAAAAAAGAAAAGAACAGCTCCATAACTCAGTGGTAAAGTTGTTGACTAGCAATCAGAGCTTTTGGACGGCGCAAGTTTGAGTTCCAGTGGGTCGTATGTTTTTTGTTTTTTTTTTCCACATAAGCAGCGCAATGTGGTCCCACAGGTACCGGCTGTTTTTTTATATTTCCTCCACATAAGCAGCACGATGTGCCGGAGCTGGCACTGTGTGTTCATGCCGGAAAGACACCGGTGCATGCACAAACTCTCACTCCGGGTTCATGCACGCCTGCCCTTCAGTGTGATGTTCTGTGGTATGCTAATTTTGAACTGTTTTGCACTGGTTCATCATTTTCGTCCAAACGGCGTCCAAACTTCTATGTGTGAAGGGGCCATTAGGAGTGGTTAGTGCTATCATTAGTAGTTAGCTTGCCCTAGCTTGGCTACATGCTTGGATTTTCTGGTGCAAAAATTACATTACATTACTCCCTATATCAATCTTGCACAATGGTGACAGAAAGGGTGGCTCTTTTAGAGAGCCATGTCCTTAAGATAGAGCAGCTTCTTAGTTCAGTGGCGTTAGATGTTATGGGCACTCCAGATAAGCTTAGTGTTGTTCCAGTTAGCTCATCCATTAGCACTAGCTTAACAACACCGGCTAAAGGCAGTGGCTTTTGGACTGTTGTTAGGTGGAAGAAGTCACATAGGGCTTGGTGCCCACTTGTGGTACCTGGATCACAGTCACCACTGCAATCTGTGAACTGTTTATCAGCCTTGGATACGCCTGTTGTTATTCCTCCAAGTCCACAGGTGACTTCTACTTCTATCTCCAGGCTGAAACGGCATGCGTTAGTGATAGAACACTTGATCATCCGCAAAGTTAGATTACATACACCAGCTGATGTTAAATGTGTTTCTGGGGCCAGAGCATCCAACATTGCCTCTCATCTTAGGGTGCTGACATTGCACCAGGGCAGACAGCCAAAGGAACACAACACTAAATATAGCCACATAGCAAGCCACATAGGCACCAATGATATTAGGAAAAGACACTCGGGGGATCACAAAAATGGAGATAGAGATGACTTGTGACCTTGCCAGAAAGATGTACCTGCCTGCATCAATTAATAATCAGGGGGGGGGGGGGGTGTTTAGCAGGTTGACATTGTTGAATTGGTGGCTGATGCAATTTTCTTGAACACAAGGCTTTAGTTTAATTGATAACTGGCCTTCGTTTTGGGGTCGTCGTGGCTTACTGATGCCTACGTCTTTCACCCTCCTGGGGAAGGTGCCACCATCATGTCTGCAAACATAGATAGAGCTGTACAGGGATGGTAACATTTGGACTCTACAGCAGGCCATGGAGCAAGTGATTAGAGAACCTGCAGGACGTATGACTAATGTGGACATGAAATCCATTAGCTTCATGGGGAAATCAGTGCAGAAAATCCACTATGGTGATAATGCCGTTGATGTGGCAGAGATGGAAAATTTGTCAAGTTGAGACTATGGCCTGTTTCCACAGACATGTACATAAGGTGCATAGAGGGATATGTTTTGCCAACTTAATACCTGTTTCCACATTGGATAACATTAAAACTGAGGATACCCCCCTCCGCACACACACACACACACATAGACCCCTGGGTGTTACTGCAACATCAAAGATTTTGTGTTTGATACCAACAACCTGTGTGGAACTCCTTAAACCTTAACCTAAATTTAGGCATCTGATATATACTACTCTGGAATCACCCCCAATTCTCAACAGTCCAATTGTCAACCCCACTGAGGCCCTTAGTATGTGAAACCTGTCTTAAACCTACTGCTGTCCACCCCTTAAATGAAGTCTGCCTGCCACCATACATATTTACTCACTTATGATATGAAGCAAGGCAGGGGTGTTGCTCTTATTTATATATCTGGGTTTAGCCTACCAGCTGTTGGGGTCTAAAATATAATCCGCTTGAACATGTGACTCTCCACTCTGCCCAGGATACTATGTATAGCCAAGGTTAGAAGAATAAAGATCATCAATTCCACTTTGTAACCGTATATAGGCCCCCGTGCCCATATTCTGAATATTGAGAGATGAATTTGGTGATTTTATCTCTAATTTGCAGTGGTGGGCACAGTTCAACTACAACCTCAATTCCATTGAAGTTGGGACATTGCGTATAATGTAAATAAAAACAGAATACAATAATTTGCAAATCCTCTTCAACCTATATTCAATTGAATACACCACAAAAACAAGATATTTAATGTTCAAACTGATAAAGTTATTGTTTTTGTGCAAATATTTGCTAATTTCGAAATAGATGCCTGCCACCCGTTTCAAAAAGCTAGGACAGTTGTATGTTTACCACTGTGTTACATCCGATAACAGATGATTATCAAAGCTAATGTTTTTGATGTGGAATAGCTTTCCAGATAAGTTTTAAAACCATCATCGGATCATAGTAGAGAAGCTTGAATCTTCGACTGGACTGGGTTGCTTGACGTGAGGACGTTTCGCTTCAAATCACAGAAGCTTCCTCAGCTAAAATTCTTGCTCTGGTAGTCTGACTTCTGTCTTGACTCTTGTAGAGAAGAACAAACCAGAAGCCAACAAAAGCTGGAGGTTTTTTATCCTAACCAGACCCCACCTACCGAGAGGCTGACTGCTATAGGCTAGTGACTAAACAATAGCTCTAATTAGCACCTATTGTGCTCTAGTTAGCACTCTCCTAATGACAGGATGGAAGCCTCCCCTGATGGCTCCCTTCATGACTCTCTCCTGATGATGTGAATGACTCATTACCATGAACAAAAGACTGAAACTTCTTTGACATGAGTACCACATTGTAAACAGGGGACAAAGCGTGTCTGAGACCTGCTCCGCGGTTAAGGCTGGGTTTCAACTGTTTTACAAAGAATGCTTCCTTGACACCTCTCTCAAACCATTTCTTCTCTCTGGCTAAGATTTTAACTTCCTTGTCCTCAAACGTGTGGTTAGTGTCTTTCAGGTGGAGATGAACTGCAGACTGAGGTCCATTTGCGCCCTCTCTGCGGTGGTGGTATAGCCTCTTGTGTAAAAGTTGCTTCGTCTCACCTATGTAGTGTTCATTACAGTTTTCCTGACATCTGATATGATACACTACATTGCTCTGTTTGTAACTAGCGATCCTGTCCTTAGGGTGAACTCATTTCTGTCTCAAGGTGTTGACTGGTTTAAAGTAAACTGGGATTTTGTGCTGTCTGAAGATCCTCTGTAGTTTTTCCCCTACTCCTGCTAAATAAGGGAGAGACAGTCCTCTTCTTCTTGTCTCCATCTCCTGTCTATCTGGTCTCTTTGTTTTCTGGGACTTCTGCACTTTGTCCAGGGACGAACGTGGGTACCCACATACTGTGAGGGCTTTCCGTACAAGTTGTTGCTCTTTAGCCCTTCCCTCTGCAGTTGTGGACACCTGTAGGGCTCTGTGTTGAAGAGTCCTGATCACCCCGAGCTTGTGTTCAAGGGGGTGGTTTGAGCCAAAGAGCAGATATTGGTCAGTGTGAGTGGGTTTTCTGTAAACCTCTGTCTGGAGCTGGAGTTCTCTCCAATCATAACATCACAGTCCAAGAAGGCTAAATGGTTGTTTCTGGCATCCTCACGTGTGAACTTGTTATTGGAGTCCACTGAATTGATGTGTTCTGTAAAGTCCTCGACCTCCTGTTGCTTGATTTTAACCTTTCTGTTATCGACATATCTGAACCAGTGACTGGGAGAGATGCCCGTGAACGACGTCAAGGCTGTCCTCTCCACTCGCTCCATGTACAGATTGGCCACAATCTGCTCTCACTGCACAGTTATGTATAGAGGGACTTGTGTTCACCGTTGAGACACAGTTTTGGATTTTAAAAAAAGGACGCTTTATCAAATCAATTCAAATCAATTTTATTTATATAGCGCCAAATCACAACAAACAGTTGCCCCAAGGCGCCTTATATTGTAAGGCAAGGCCATACAATAATTACAGAAAAACCCCAACGGTCAAAACGACCCCCTGTGAGCAAGCACTTGGCAACAGTGGGAAGGAAAAACTCCCTAACAGGAAGAAACCTCCAGCAGAATCAGGCTCAGGGAGGGGCAGTCTTCTGCTGGGACTGGTTGGGGCTGAGGGAGAGAACCAGGAAAAAGACATGCTGTGGAGGGGAGCAGAGATCAATCACTAATGATTAAATGCAGAGTGGTGCATACAGAGCAAAAAGAGAAAGAAACACTCAGTGCATCATGGGAACCCCCCAGCAGTCTACGTCTATAGCAGCATAACTAAGGGATGGTTCAGGGTCACCTGATCCAGCCCTAACTATAAGCTTTAGCAAAAAGGAAAGTTTTAAGCCTAATCTTAAAAGTAGAGAGGGTGTCTGTCTCCCTGATCTGAATTGGGAGCTGGTTCCACAGGAGAGGAGCCTGAAAGCTGAAGGCTCTGCCTCCCATTCTACTCTTACAAACCCTAGGAACTACAAGTAAGCCTGCAGTCTGAGAGCGAAGCGCTCTATTGGGGTGATATGGTACTATGAGGTCCCTAAGATAAGATGGGACCTGATTATTCAAAACCTTATAAGTAAGAAGAAGAATTTTAAATTCTATTCTAGAATTAACAGGAAGCCAATGAAGAGAGGCCAATATGGGTGAGATATGCTCTCTCCTTCTAGTCCCTGTCAGTACTCTAGCTGCAGCATTTTGAATTATCTGAAGGCTTTTCAGGGAACTTTTAGGACAACCTGATAATAATGAATTACAATAGTCCAGCCTAGAGAAAATAAATGCATGAATTAATTTTTCAGCATCACTCTGAGACAAGACCTTTCTAATTTTAGAGATATTGCGCAAATGCAAAAAAGCAGTCCTACATATTTGTTTAATATGCACATTCAATGACATATCCTGATCAAAAATTACTCCAAGATTTCTCACAGTATTACTAGAGGTCAGGGTAATGCCATCCAGAGTAAGGATCTGGTGAGACACCATGTTTCTAAGATTTGTGGGGCCAAGTACAATAACTTCAGTTTTATCTGAGTTTAAAAGCAAGAAATTAGAGGTCATCCATGTCTTTATGTCTGTAAGACAATCCTGCAGTTTAGCTAATTGGTGTGTCCCCTCTGGCTTCATGGATAGATAAAGCTGGGTATCATCTGCATAACAATGAAAATTTAAGCAATGCCGTGTAATAATACTGCCTAAGGGAAACATGTATAAAGTGAATAAAATTGGTCCTAGCACAGAACCTTGTGGAACTCCATAATTAACCTTAGTCTGTGAAGAAGATTCCCCATTTACATGAACAAATTATAATCTATTAGATAAATATGATTCAAACCACCGCAGCGCAGTGCCTTTAATACCTATGGCATGCTCTAATCTCTGTAATAAAATTTTATGGTCAACAGTATCAAAAGCAGCACTGAGGTCTAACAGAACAAGCACAGAGATGAGCTTTATGTGGAATATTTCTTCAGATGAATCCCACTGAAACTAACAGGTAAGAATTTATATTTACTATGTGTATTTTACACTGCCAATCAATGCATTAATGAACATATTTCATTTGTTTAAGCCACAGGGTGAAAAGTGTGGAAAAAAGCAGCAGCTTTTTAGTTCATAAATGATGGTGTAGATAAACTTTGACTTCTAATACTGTGTTTTACTGCTTTTGAAAGATGATGACAGTGTTTGGGGTTTTATATTTTTATTCATTCATTTTTTGTGTTCTTATGTGTTTGTGATCCTTGAATTTACCCAGCAGTGAAAAGTGAAAGTGAAACTGGTTTATCAGAAGCCGACAGTGTAATCTGTTGTGGCCACATCTGAATCAATGAATCAATCTGAATCAAACAGTTATCGGTTATCTGTAATAAAAATACATTTTTTTTTTTTTTTTTTTTTTACAGATTATCGGTTTGCGTCATAAAAGATAACTTTTCAGTTATCGGATTAATGGTTATCAAAGCTAACTTTTTGGTTCGCTGTGCCCATCACTGCTAATTTGGCAACCCGTGCAGATAACATTCTGATTGTTGGTGATGTCAGCATTCACATAAATAAGCCTTCTGCCCCCCTCTGCAAATAATTTATGGACATTATGGCTGTAATAGGATTCCAGCAATGCATTCAAGGTTTGACACACATTTGTGGAAAAACCCTGGATTTGGTCCTTGTTCGCGGTATCGTTGATACAAGTTTTGACATCATGCCTCTTGTGTCAGTGGTCTCTGTTCACTAACTTATTAATATTACAGTCTCGATGCCATGCTTACTCAAACAAGAACCTTATTTGTCATTGCGGCGACACATCAGTTTTTCAGCTACAATTGAACTTGGAGCCAGACTGCCAGATATCTTAGCGTCACTTTTGGAAAATGAACATTCAGTAGACAGTCTTTTGGACATCTTAAACTCAGTGGTCACAACCACATGTGACATGATCGCTCCACTTTTATTAAAACTACATTCCTCACGGTGCAGTCGCCTTGGTTCAGTGATCACTTACGTGGTCTCAAGCATAAGGCTAGAGGTCTAGAACGAAAATGGCAAAGGTCAAAACGAGAAGTGTTCAACCTCACGTGACGCAATGCTATTTCAGATGATAAGCATGCAGTGCTGGCTACAAAGCGGACCTATTACTCTGATTTGATCAACAAAAACAAGTATAATTCAAAGTTCCTGTTCAACATGGTGGTAACACAACCACCTGTATGTTGCTCTCCTTTTACAGCCAGATTGCATGCCAGTGCGGGGATTAAATTTGTGTAAGTGTCAAGGCTCCTACAGTGCAACATAGCCGGGGCCCAGGTCTACACCAAGGATCAGACTCCACATCATGAGAAGATTAATGGTGCTTGGTGCAGTGAGGTGTGCATCTACAGGGGAAAAACTAAAGCGCCACTTCACAAAACCTAAGGCCCAGCCAGAACAAACAACCCGGATCAGGATAAAGGGTCTAAAGATCAAAGGTCAGACTCACTGGAGCATACATTGCAAAGTATCTCTTGAGCACAATCATTTATTTTCGACTGTCCAATCATCAGCACACGTCATGTGTGTGTTTGGCTTATTGGTCCCACACCACCTTCATGGTGACTTTTGTGAGGTGGAGAGGGACTGGATGTCTGCTTTAGTAGATGCTATCTGGAACCCAAAGCTGTTCCAACAGCACATGCTCACACACCTAGTCTGTTGGTGAAACACAAATCCAGTTTCCGTAAACGTCTTGTTCTCTCATTTTGGTGGCACTATCCTCCTTCAGTGACTCTGAATGTTTGACTGATTTCCTCCCTGTTCTGACTATTATCAGTTTCTGTATGGAATTGTTTACTGAAGAAAAAAATATATTTTTAATGATACTAGCATAATAAAACAACTTACATAACATAATAGATGTATCTTGTGTGATGTGAGTGGCAAGAACTTGCTGAGATTAATGAATTTGTCATGAGTGATGCTCAAACTGGGGCATTATAGAAGAACATCAGTCAAATAAATAAAAGAAACTCAGGTTGTAAATGTAGAATTTTGAATGGCAAATGTCAAGAAAATATGTCGGGAAACCTCAACAACTGCTCAGAGCAATGATCAAAGGATGGGAAAAACCTGACCTCATCCACTATACTCTGACAAATATGAGAACATCAGACAGTGATAAAATGAAAACCATATCAGGTATGCAGTGTTTAAAAATCCCCCAAATGTGCCAACACAGTAGACATGACTGAACCAATGTAATAAGTGATGGTAAAGACAAAGACCAAAGCTGTAGTTAATCAATATGCATATTACAGCTAAATCCCTTTAATGTACTGTAAATGAGGAAAAAAACTGGTGTAAGTATTTGCAGTGGTCATTAATTTAGTCTTTTCTGAGCAAATTTGTTAAGCTTTTAATGCCGCTTCTCTCAAGGAAAAGCTACATATTTGATATTAATGTATGAGTTGAACGTGAAAACAGTTTAATCCAGAACTAAAGCATTTAACACTCACTAATGTCAAACCTAATCCAGAAATCCAAAATTGATCCCAAAACCCACATTGTAAGCAATCCTGGTGGGATGGTGCTGTACAGTCAAACATAGATGATTATAGTGAGAGAGGAATACATGTGATACAGCTGGAATTCAACTCATGTCACTGTACGACACTTAAATGAATAACCGACTGTTAATTATTTAATGTTGACAGTAAACGGCAGTCTACTATAATTTATTTTTCCTGATCTCTGCAAGAATTGTTTATGATTCCACTAGTTTTGACAGCATGAAAGCAAATAATTTGCAAACTATGAATTAAACACCTTTGTAATATTTATAAATTCCTATCTATAAATTCTGCAAATGTAATACTCAATACAATAACATGCAAAGTGGAGATCTATGGGCCGTATCTACTATGTCAATGAACAGTGAAGTGCAGGCGTCATTGTCCAACCCACACAGTTTTCATTTTCACTGTCACATTGTTCAGATATCAGGAGCACTTTAACTCATCAATGTGCCCCTGAGTGTGTGGGTTATTTATATGGTGCAGTATTCAGATACGCCTTGCAAACAGGAATGTTTTGTTGTAGCACATCACTATAACACAACTGAACACTAACAATATTCTCTTAAAAAATGCTTCATGGGGATAGTTTATATAACTTAAAGCGGCGCGATGTGGACCCACAGGTAGCAGCTGGTATTTATTTGGTTATTTCTTCCACATAAGTGGCGCAATGTGCTGCACCTCACACACACACCAGCACATGCACGAACTCTCGCACCGGGTTCGTGCACCCTTTCCCGTCGGCGCAATGTTTTGTGATGCGCTAATTTTTAACTTTTGCCGTAATCGACCAGATATTGACCAAACTTTGCACTGTGTGTGAAGGGGCCCTAAGATGCGTAAAATCCCTGTGGCTTGACGCAACACACATGGCACTTTGACAGGCATTTTTGTGCTGTGCATGGATCTTTCGTCTGCTACTTTAGCACACATAATTTGACGCTGTATGCACAGAATAATTTCCTCACCAGAAAACCTCTTGCTTCTGTGTCTTCTATGAAACTAGCAATGTGGCAGGTACTGTCGCACCCTGATTGATTTATTTTGGCATAAATGACACCAATGACTAATCAAATAAGTAAATAAAACTACTTTGTAGCCTGCACCCTACTTTGCACACAGATTACATATGGTATAAAACAGCAAAGTCAGGGACACATCTCACATAAAGTTTTCACGTGCACTGTGACTGTCATGATATGTCTCCTTGTGATACAGTGAAAGATTCAGCTGCATACACAGAATAAAATAGCTGGAAGAAAGTGAACTTGACCTTTAGAATGGGTATTTTCCTTTATGCTAAACCAAGAAAGGTTAAAAAAATGTGGGGAAATAAAGCATCCCTCACAGGGAGCAAGTGAAAAGTCAATATTTCAATGTAAAAGGGAGAGATTGCTCCTGTCCACTTCCTTGAAAAGGAAACTGTTTGGAGACGAAGTGAGACAACAAATGTCATTAAATGAGGACTGGGACTACAACTCCAGTGAATACTTGGCCTCCTGCTGGTGGAAGATAAGTAAATGGGAAACTTTTTCTTTTTTATGTCAAATGGTGGTCAAAAGGAAAAATGGGAACTGGGAAAAATGCCTTCATTCACTAGGCACCCAATTGTTTTCCAGTCCTCCCATTACATGACAAATATAGTCACCCAAAACCCACCATTCATATGCTGAAAATTAATACCAATGATACTCAGAATTGCCCCTTCCCAATTTAAAATAAATAAAGAAAGACAGAAAGAAAGAAACCAGATTCAGAAAAAAAAAAAAAAAAAAGCAAACACAACAATATTTTCCATGCAAACTTTTACAGACTGAACATGGAGTTGGACTGGGGGTAAAGTGATTAAAACTTTGCATTGATTAAAACTCAGAATTTTTGCAAAACCATGTAGAATATCTTTGGTGACAGTGTCAATGGCATAGGGGTGTGCTCTCTTTTCTAAAATTATATGTTTCTGAATATGTGGTTTAATGTAGACTTTTATTTTCCATCATAACTTACAATACACCAAAAGATGCATTGCTTATGTTCAAATGAAGATGAAGAAGAACATCCTTTATTGCCACTGTACATACATGGATACATACAGCAAAATTTGTCTTGTGCATTCATCCCTCTTAATTTGACATAATCCAACCTTTCGGCTCCCATTGTTTGTTCGGCATCACCACAGCAGATACAGCCAGATCCGCATTGGTATTTTGGCACAAGATTTATACCAGATGCCCTTTTTGACGCAACACCAGGTTCACCCAGAGAATCACACACAGCTGCTGGTATTCCAAAGAGGTCTTCCATCCAAGTACTAACCAGGTCCTGCACTTCTTAGCTTCTGACGGTATCAGGCTTCCACAGAGCAGAACTGCTGCTGGTTTGGGAGAAATTTAAACTCAGAATTTTTGATTGACTTGAATTAATTCTATATTAAGTAAGCAAACCTCAAAGCATAACTTAAGCACAACCTAAAAAAAAAGAAGTAATTATAGTATATGAAAATATTTGAGTAGTCTTAATGAACACTTTAGCAGGGGTGGTGGCCACGTGTGCTTGGTTTCAGTGCAGAAGGTTCCTGATTCAAACCCCACCCTTGCCACATTACTCCGTGTAATGTGGAGTTGCCTCAGGATGGGCATCCAGCATAAAACTTGTGCCAGTTCAACATGCGAGATCCACCTTGAAAATGCTGTGGCGACCTTGAGTGAAAAACAAGATTGCAGCCAAAAGGGACTTCCTTTTTACTTAATGAACACTTTAATTTAATTGTAACCATGAGGTACAAGTAACATATAAGCAAAACCTTTAAGTTCTGGGAAGAACTGACTTTTAAGTAACTTGTTCGGGTTTATGGATGGATGAGATTTATTGTCATTGTCATTACAAGTGCAACAACGAGATTATGTCCACACTCAAATTGCCACAGACAACATATAGCAATTAATCCATAATTATTACTTGTTTACCATAATAATGGCGCACATCAGAATTAAAGACAACACATATACAACCCCTGGCAAAAATTATGGAATCACTGGCCTCAGAGGATGTTCATTCAGTTGTTTAATTTTGTAGAAAAAAAAGCAGATCACAGACATGACACAAAACTAAAGTCATTTCAAATGGCAACTTTCTGGATTTAAGAAACACTATAAGAAATCAAGAAAAAAAGATTGTGGCAGTCAGTAACGGTTACTTTTTTAGACCAAGCAGAGGAAAAAAATATGGAATCACTCAATTCTGAGGAAAAAATTATGTAATCACCCTGTAAATTTTCATCCCCAAAACTAACACCTGCATCAAATCAAATCTGCTCGTTAGTCTGCATCTAAAAAGGAGTGATCACACCTTGGAGAGCTGTTGTACCAAGTGGACTGACATGAATCATGGCTCCAACACGAGAGATGTCAATTGAAACAAAGGAGAGGATTATCAAACTCTTAAAAGAGGGTAAATCATCATGCAATGTTGCAAAAGATGTTGGTTGTTCACAGTCAGCTGTGTCTAAACTCTGGACCAAATACAAACAACATGAGAAGGTTGTTAAAGGCAAACATACTGGTAGACCAAGGAAGACATCAAAGTGTCAAGACAGAAAACTTAAAGCAATATGTCTCAAAAATCGAAAAATGCACAACAAAACAAATGAGGAACGAATGGGAGGAAACTGGAGTCAACGTCTGTGACCGAACTGTAAGAAACCGCGTAAAGGAAATGGGATTTACATACAGAAAAGCTAAACGAAAGCCATCATTAACACCTAAACAGAAAAAAAAGCTTACAATGGGCTAAGGAAAAGCAATCATGGACTGTGGATGACTGGATGAAAGTCATATTCAGTGATGAATTTCAAATCTGCATTGGGCAAGGTGATGATGCTGGAACTTTTGTTTGGTGCCGTTCCAATGAGATTTATAAAGGTGACTGCCTGAAGAGAACATGTAAATTTCCACAGTCATTGATGATATGGGGCTGCATGTCAGGTAAAGGCACTGGGGAGATGGCTGTCATTACATCATCAATAAATGCACAAGTTTACGTTGATATTTTGGACAATTGAAAGGATGTTTGGGGATGATGAAATCATTTTTCAAGATGATAATGCATCTTGCCATAGAGCAAAAACTGCGAAAACATTAGGGTCAATGTCCTGGCACAGGGTCAATGTCAACGAGCAGATCTGATTTGATGCAGGTGTTAGTTTTGGGGATGAAAATGTACAGGGTGATTCCATAATTTTTTCCTCACAATTAAATGATTCCATATGTTTTTCCTCTGCTCGGTCTAAAAAAGTAACCGTTACTGACTGCCATAATATTTTTTTCTTGATTTCTTATAGTGTTTCTTAAAGCCAGAAAGTTGCCATTTGAAATGACTTTAGTTTTGTGTCATGTCTGTGATCTGCTTTTTTTCTACAAAATTAAACAACTGAATGAACATCTTCCGAGGCCGGTGATTCCATAATTTTTGCCAGGGGATGTACATTTGAAATTGTTTATGTGCACTAAACTTGAAACAGTCCATGTTCCAAATTGAGGCGATGTGAGTGTGTGGTAGCCGCAGCAACATGTCGTCATGCAGCTGCTAAGCTTGGGGGGAACAGGGGCCTACTGCAGTTAAAACTGCACAGCCCGCAGAGGGGGAACGGAGTGGCGTAAGCGGGGGCCGGGATGGGTTGGTGGATGGGGACAGGAGCTGGGTAGGGACAATGTGGAGCATGCTTCAGTCTCTTGTCCTTGTGTGAGTCAGTTGTTTTTCTGTCTGTGTGGGAGTTAGAGAAGATAACGGGCAGCCGAATGTTCACCAAGGCCGTAGCCATTCTTCTGGAGGAAAACGATGGGGAATTTTATCCTTCAGAGGCTGATAAGCCTGCCATGTTTGTGGCTGAGCAGTGAAACACACTTTTACAGTCTCACATGAACAAACCAGGTCCCAAATTATGAATATTCCCCGGTCTCTGAAATCTTCATCTGCAAGGTGCGAATTTGCTCTGAGATGTTATCCAATTTGCGTCTGAGTTCGAGTTAACGCAGTCTGAGAATGCATCACCTTGCCCAACTCATTAATCATGACAGACAGGTGAGGGGTCGTGGTTCTGGTGGCAGCCGTCTTGCCAATTTTCCGATAGGTCAGGGCAGCAGATAAGCCAATAAGTACCAACCCTCCTACTACGAAACCAAATATAAATAAATCCTCGACGTCCTCCACAGAGAATGGCACAAAGCATGTGACTCACCACATCTCCCAGGTGTCGAGAACATAGCCCGCAGAGTAAGTTCCATCTGGGCACGCAGGGTTTCCCGGCCCTGATCTTCTTGTAGAAAAATGGTGTCAACAGCATTGAGAGACCAGCTGCTCAATTCCATGGTTAATCCAATATAGTTTGAAGTATTCACAGTCTGGTGAAGTAGGGACTTTGAAGGTTGGAGCAGAGATAAGGGAGAGAGGAGGAGATGCATCCGCTCTCACCGGAGTCCCAAGCTGTAATAGTGCATACAGTAGCAGGAAGAGCAGCATACTGTAGAAGAAACTCAGAAGAAGATGCCAGTTCTTGCTAGCATAGCAGAACTAGTATAGCATAATTTCCATTTCTGAACCAAATTTACCGTATTCACAACTTGTGATTTCAATGTAAAGTTAAACAGGCCTGTTTTTCCATCTTCCACTAAAATAACCAATTTTGTTTTTACCTCACAGCAAAAGTTCATGTTCCTGTGGCGAGTCTTGCAAGAGCCCCGTGCTGACTTTCAAACGTTTATGAGACTTTAAACATGCAGAAATAGCTACAACTCAAGCATCTGTCTCGTTGAGCTATTGCTCACTTCACAGTGTATTTAGACTGACTGATGTATTTGTGAATCAGTGTAAGCATTTATTGATTCAGATCATTGTTAGACTCCTAATTTGCCATGCACAAAATACAATACTAGTAAATTCCATGGGAAATTCAGCCAGGTCTGAACAATGATCTTTCAGATCAGCATTAATGGACATTTACCTCACCCTTGAATGGAAAAAACAACTTATTAACTTTGCAAAAAATCATAGAAGCGCAGAGTTATTGCAACAGTTACTTGGGTTATTTCAACAAATGTTTTGATTGAATTACATTTTGAGACCATTTTAAGTTGATGATAACAATAACTAAAGAATTCTAATTTTTTTTCATCATAGGTGCAGCCTGTGTGCACAGGAAAAAATGAGGTATTGCAACAATTATATTTCCTTTCTGCATTAGGTCAAAAGGTCACAGAAGGAGGTTGTTGTGTTGGAGTTTTCAAAAGTTGATGAGCAAACCTACAGTATCAGGGGACCTAAAAACTGTGTTATTCTGACAGTTGGCTGCTTAACAATTTTAAGGCAAGATATGTTTTCTCATTTTTGTTGCATTTACAATTAAGTTAATGAAACATATTCAGTTGTGTTTAAGTGTGGAATTTCTAATCTCACCATAAACACCTACCGTGAACACTAAGTACTGCAAGCAAGCCATTATTAAGAAAATCACAAACAAATGCATCAGAAAAACAGCAAAAATGTGATGGGCAGCTAAAGTTTTCTCCATTCTTATGAAGAAATAATGCACTAGTAAGTTTAAGTACACCAAAAAATAACAAATACCAAGTAGGTCTGGTTTACCAACACTTGATCAGATCAAGAACACCCTCCAGGAGATAGTCACTTATTAAAGTCAATAATAATCATGAATATAAATGATTAACCACAAGATGTAAGCCTGGAACACCGAATCGTCACATAAGTATAGTGTGAAGTTAGCTGAGAGCCTTTTGGGAGTATGTAAGACCAAAAACATCATCATGATGGGCTTGGCAGTGACTACGGTGGCATCTTTGTCCTGTGCATGTGTACCATTGTAACACAAGAGGGCCCCCAAGGATGGTGCAGGATTACTAAAGATCGTGAGTGTACTGGGATGGTAATACTTTTGGTTGCACCACACTTAAAGAAATAGATGAATATTATATAATGCTGCCTTTGGACTGACTGTGTGGAAAGTTCCAGTGAGTGCAGGAAAAGTCCTGCTGACAGCTGGGAAGGAACTCAAGCTGGGATCCTTTCGGGATCATGTGAGACCAACAGGCCATTTACGAGCTTGGACTTGGTCAAGGGTGGTGTCTGTCTCACATATGTCCCTTTTCAGCTTAGTGGGGAATACTCTGTGTGCTTGTACCCTTGACAAATATCAGGAATCTCAAAATTTTCAATGCATGCCAGTGTGTGACTCATACGCCCCGCACATGCTGGACATTAAGTTGTAGGTAAGTTATGTGATTGTTGGCACACATTTCTTGTTATTTACTCATTAATCTAAATCTGACCATTAATGCTAGGTGCCTGATTGGCTGAATCCTGCGGTCCTCATGCAGATAGACTGTTTCATTAAAACATGGAGTAAATCTGACCTGTTCATCTCAGTCCATTCACCATCACAGATGGACAGGAATCCACATAAAGCTCCTGATTTTTGAAAATGACATCTGGAAATACTTAATTCATGGCTAGAAATGTAGTGTTTTAAAACAAGTCCCTCAGTGTTTTTTCTGCTCCAGCTGCATTTCTCATGTCAGTGTCGCAGGCTCTGATCACACAGTAGATGAAAACTTTTAAAAAGCCGTCAATGTGATGTGATCATCAGATGACCTGATCAATCGATCAGGGTGATCACACCTGATTAATGAGCAGTAACTCTTTAAAGTGTCACCACTGCTGATGACAACCTGATTGAGCAGGTGTGGTCACGCCTGATTAATGCGCTGTTGAAACATTTAATGCACCGTCACTGTCGGTGATCACCACACCGACAGATCACACCTACAGATCACACAGCACTTCATTCAGATCACATCTGATCACCATCGACTGGTGCTTTAAAAGTTTAAATAATCAGAGCGTTTCATTATTCAGGTCTGTGATGACCTGATCAGGTCTGATCAGTGGACCTGAAAGCAGCCATTTTAAAAGTTTAAAGAATCACAGCACTCCATTCGTTCGCGGCAGCATTTGCCACAGCCAGTCAACCCATCAGCAATCTGTACACAATAGAAATGGTCCACCAAGATAAAAAAAATAAAATAAAAAATAAAATAATGTTAAATTACTGTGCACTACCGACATGAACCAATGGGTGGAAACGGGGCTGTTGGCATACGCTGGTTAATAGTCAAGGTGTGACAGGGCCTTAAGCCACTTGTCCCCACTTCTCACCGCCACATGGTCACCTCCTTCATGGCAGAGGAATTTGTTGCTGCCTTCATGGACTCTCAGTTTTATGCTATGAATGGAGTGGTTTCTCCATTACTCCCAGAAAACATCTTCTCTTCTTTTCACTCTACATGCTCAGTGATTCTGGACTCTGTTGCCCCTTTTCGTTGCAAATCCACTAAATCAAGATCCGACCCCTGATAAAATGCAGACACCCATGCTCTCAGACAACATTGCAGACAGGCAGAAAGAAGTTGGAAATAGAACAAACTACAGGTGTCTCTCTGTATTGTGACAGACAGTCTGACTACCAGAAGGCAGTGAAGGAGACAAAATCTCAATATCTGTCTTGTATTATTTCCAGCATTTGTCATTGTCCCAGTATTGTTTCAGACTACTGTATAAACTCAGTTGTAAACCCATGCCCCTTTGTTTTTATGGATGATACAACCACGACCTGTGAACAGTTTCTTCAGTTTTTCATTAATAAATATTGTGGGATTACTTTGATGTCAGTATAAAATAAGAGAGGCAACTCAAGGAGCACTCAGGATTCAGTCATACAATGCAGAAAGATTTATTTGTTGTTGAAGTGTTAAATAGGTGCACCTGCAGGAGCCTCCAGCAGGCAAATCAAATCAATTTTATTTATACAGCACCAAATCACAACAAACAGTTGCCCCGAGGTGCTTTATATTGTAAGGCAAGGCCATACAATAATTACGGAAAAACCCCAATGGTCAAAACGACCCCCTGTGAGCAAGCACTTGGCGACAGTGGGAAGGAAAAACTCCCTTTTAACAGGAAGAAACCTCCAGCAGAACCAGGCTCAGGGAGGGGCAGTCTTCTGCTGGGACTGGTTGGGGCTGAGGGAGAGAACCAGGAAAAAGACATGCTGTGGAGGGGAGCAGAGATCAATCACTAATGATTAAATGCAGAGTGGTGCATACAGAGCAAAAAGAGAAAGAAACACTCAGTGCATCATGGGAACCCCCCAGCAGTCTAAGTCTATAGCAGCATAACTAAGGGATGGTTCAGGGTCACCTGATCCAGCCCTAACTATAAGCTTTAGCAAAAAGGAAAGTTTTAAGCCTAATCTTAAAAGTAGCATGCAATGGACCCATTCCGCCCCTATGCTTTCTGGCCCCACACTCTATGCCATATTAAGCACATCTCCCATAATCAAAACTAATCATAATATAAACACGGCCTTTGGCTCATTCTGGCCATGAACTGTTACATGACACAGTCATGAATATGTCATAATCATTTATGACACTGGGGATCATGTATGACTGCTGTCACAAGGTGTCATTCGTTTTTTTGTAAGGACAAGTTGGCATACTTCTGGTTATGTCACTTTTGATTAATGTCAAGTTGTCATAACCAAGACAACCACCCCAAAAAAACTCAACTTGTGCAAAATGATGCTCCTCATATTTTAAGAACACTTCTAGACATGAGCATATTACACCTGTACTTTACTCACTCCACTGCCTTCCAGTTCATTTACAATTGATTTTAAGATTTTATCATTTGTTTTAAAAACTATTAATAGCCTTACAAGTTACCTCCTAATTTACGCACCATTTCTGACCTAGCACTTTTTTAGTCAAAGTTCAAGACTTATTATTTAAGCTTTTAGTAAGCTTTAATTAATAATTAGTAAAGCTTTAATAATTTTTATTAAGCCTTTAAGCTTTTAGTACCTAATGGTGCTGTGACATGTTTTGTTTTTATGTGCCATTTTAACTCTATGATATGTTTGTTTTATTTTTTGAATTCTTGAAATGGTAATGGTAAATGGACTGCATTTATATAGTGCTTTTCCATCTGCATCAGACGCTCAAAGCGCTTTACAATTATGCCTCACATTCACCCCGATGTCAGGTGCTGCCATACAAGGCGCTCACTACACACCAGGAGCAATAGGGGATTAAAGGCCTTGCTCAAGGGCCCTGAGTGATTTTTCCAGTCAGGCGGGGATTTGAACCCATGATCTTCTGGACCCAACACCTTAACCACTAGACCATCACCTCCCCTTGATCGAATTCTTGATCATTGCTTTTGCTATAAAGCACTTTGGACACATTGTGGCAGCTGAAATTGGCTATCAAAATAAATGTTGATTGATTGATCCACCACACCACACAAGTGCCTTGCGCCCTGGAAGGCAGTCACCCTGGTAAACAAGCAGTGCATCCCTGCTTCTCAAAAGTCACCATGCATCTGCTGCAACCAGGTGAAGTATGGACATCCTCTTGGCTTTCTCCAGCTGCTTCTGTGGTCCTCAAAACCAATGCATCTACATGCTGGATTATGCACAGAGAAACATACTACATGGGCAGCATATCATAAATGATGGGGGACAGCTGTTTGGAGCCTCTGGACAAGAACAATATACCAGAGAGGACCAAAGGTGGCAGCTGCTGCCGTGTTCAGGGGTCATTCAATGCACGACAGCACCCAGGTCCAAAACTAAGGTGGCTCCATTAATTAGGATGGGTTAAATGCAGAGGACAAATTTCAGTGTATATATGCACATATGATGATAAATTAAAGCTACTGTTCTTCTTGCCAGCATATGCTGCCGTAATATACATCAAACCTAATCCCTGCTGGCATACTGTCAAAATGAACAGGAGGAAAGGAATGATGAAGAAGAGTATTTAGGATGAGCCAAGTGATATACTTATTCATGTGAAAGAATGTTGCCCATGTAATCTAAATTAGCTATTACACTGCTATGCACACACACACACACACACACACACACACACACACACACACACACACACACACACACACACACACACACACACACACACACACACACACACACACACACACACAGCATCTGACAGCCAAAAAATGACATGTTAATTGCGCCTGCTGGTTAAAAGGCCTAACAGCTATTCAGAGTAAAAGAGAGAACTCAACAATGGATGATGGGAATTTGTCTTAGTGCCAAAGATGTCGAGTTAGACGAGGAGGCTGCACCGCTGAGTATTAATGCGGCTGGATTTGGCCTACCAGATGGTAAAATATACAACCCCTGGCAAAAATTATGGAATCACCGGCCTCAGAGGATGTTCATTCAGTTGTTTAATTTTGTAGAAAAAAAGCAGATCACAGACATGACACAAAACTAAAGTCATTTCAAATGGCAACTTTCTGGCTTTAAGAAACACTATAAGAAATCAAGAAAAAAAGATTGTGGCAGTCAGTAACTGTTACTTTTTTAGACCAAGCAGAGGAAAAAAATATGGAATCACTCAATTCTGAGGAAAAAATTATGGAATCACCCTGTAAATTTTCATCCCCCAAATTAACACCGTTATGGTCTGTACAGACCTCAAAAGGCAACCCTAAGCTAAAAAAAAAAAAAAAAATGCTCTTAACGCCAGATGAGCACCAAAGTCTTTCACACTATTGGAATTAAGCGAATGTCCAGAGCACAAAAAAAAAAACAGCTTACTAGTTGGTCTGTCCCCAAGCAATCTGACTACATAAGCACTGCTCGAGGCTCCAGTCTAACTGGCACCTATCTGTGCACTGAAAGGTTGGTGTATATGGGTAGCATCCAACACAGGTGCAAAACAGTGTCTTCACATTTTCTAAAGCCTGCTGACATAAAGGAGACCATACCCAGACTCAGCTTTCTCTCTTTTTCAGCAGATTAATTAAAGAAGCCATCAAGAGGTTTTTTGTTTTTTTGTTTTGCCCTGTGATAATCACCTACTAACCACAGAAAATACATGAATTCTGCTTGGTGTTGAGATAATGCACTGCCACGACTTTGGCCACAACTGGACTCTGGTGTCCTTGGCCAATTGCATGTCCTATGTTATGGTACATTTTACACATATTTTGTGAGATTAACAGCCAAACAGAGGCTCAAAAAGAGAGCAAATGTGGGCCAGATGACTCTTCCAGGTGTCACTGTAACTGACATAATCATCCAAATAGTGCATCCTTCCAAATCCATCACTATCTTATTCATAAGGTGCTGAAAGGTAGCCAGTGCATTACACAATCTAAATGGCATGAATTCACTTGAATATAGTCCAGCAAACATGATAAATCCTGCTTTCTTATGCACCCATTGTGTTACAGGAACATGCCAGTATTCTTTCAGTGAATAAAATTTATGAACAAATTTTGCAGCCCTCTTAAAGTCAATGCAATCCTCCAAGTGAGATGATTGATATCACTGTCAGATTGTTTACTTTGTGAAATTCTGTGCAAAACCTTGATGTTCTATCTGGCTTACAAACTGTGGGGCACAGAGATGACCAGCAAGACACAAAAGGGGTGGCAATGCTAGAATCAAAGATATACTCTGATATACTTCTGATAACATATACGTCTGATTCCAAAATTTTATGCATTTCAGTCAGAACACAGTGCTGCATCAGTGTTGTGTTGGGGGTGGATGCATATGAATGGAAACATTGTACGGACTTGGAAAAAACTGCAAATACGCCCAACAACTCAACACATTCTGTGCCAAGTGCAGCAAAAGTTTTCTAAATGACTCAACACCTCTGTATTTTTTAACTGCCTCAACACCAACCCTTATTCCAATCCAGGTCATCCATGGAAGTGCAAAGCTGCTGTAGCTAAATACATCATTCCCATGACTTCAAATCCAAACTACCCAATAGACCAAAAAAATGTAACATAAGGTTTTTTCCAGAGTGTGTGCCAGAGTAGGTGGAGAAGGCAGATGCAATAACAAGTTGGGCAGAGGGTGCAAAGTATTGGATGTACCATGATGATAATAATGCATGAAAATGTTGTTGGCTGATATCAACCAATCAAAGTTACACCTGTCCTTCTCTTTCAACTGGACTGCAACAAACACAAAGCGCAGTTATCAAGGAAGCACTGGCAATTGAAAAGATTTTTGAGACTTAATGAATTATCACCCCCCACGACCCGAACACAGAAACGCGGTTGAAGATGAGTAAGTGAGTGAGTGAATTATCACCAATGTCAGAGTTCAACATGGACAGTGGCCACCAACGCTCCTTACTGAGGCACCAAGGTGAGGCTTCACATTCTTCCTGGATTGTTTACTCTTATTAAACTTTGTTTACAATTAATTGGTGTCATGTTTTATTATTATTATTAATATTATTATTATTATTATTATTATTATACAACATCCACAGTCATTGATAGTGGGTAAGACAGCTCATTGCATGAAGACAGTGGCCAGAATGATCTTCTGGCCACAGACTTTGGACAGGTTCAAAGATGGCTAAACCTGACCTATTTTAAGAGGTCAAAAGGTCACATTCTGTTTCCCATTGTTTTGCTCATGCAGCTGACAGCATAATTTCATTCATATTACTGCCAGGGTCTTCAAATTCACAGGGAGCATTCTTGGGACACAGACCTTGGATAAGTTCAAAGATGGCTAACCTTGACCTATTTTAAGAGGTCAAAAGGTCACATTATGTTTCCTATTGTTATGCTCATATGGCCAAGGGTATTTTAGTATTACATTATACAACTATATATCATATTTACACTATTGCAAGCAGCTGGTGAGGATATGTGCATGCTGCACTGTGTATTTTTGCAGCTGCATCTTATTGTTGTGCTACTTATATAGTGCTTGACAACTGTGGACTTTAGACCAGGTTTTTGTGATCTAAAGGTACAAACATGTCTTGTGATGAATTATTTCAATGCAATCCAACAGTATTTGGTCCCTGACCACACATTAATTTAGACCAACACTGCACTTACACTTGCACTGGCCTGTCTGGAGCTTTGTGCCAGCAGCAAGATACTGTAGGTAGCTAAGTCATTTTTACTCACACCTTTTTTTGTAATATTTTTTGCATGAATGAAAATTTTCCCTTAAAAGAAGACACAGTTGGTAAAAGTGGTGGCTCACAATTAAATAATATTCCATCTCATGTGTGCTTTAGCCAGCATTGTTTTGGTCAAGTACCCAGCCAGTAGTCAAAGTACAAGGTGGTCTGCTGGTTTCCCAGCCACCATGCAGCAGCCTACTCAAGTCCGGCACTGAGTGCACAATCACCAAGGCATTTAGAAGAAACCCAGAGCTGTCTCACACCGTTTCAACAACTGGCAGCAGAAGTGAATAAATGTCATCTTTCCAGCCTGCACTCCCAGTTGACCCACAACTCAACACATTATATCCTCTGAGGGCAACATCTAACATCAGTGGGTTTGTGCACAATAAGTGGGAGACTGATATCTTCTCATGCAAAGCTGTTTTAAATCTGCAAGAACAATTTGGAAAACAAAAAAATGAATGTTGGCCACTTTCTGTTATGGTTTGCCCTGGTCCTTTGCCCTTTTTTAACCTTGTGTGTAGTTTCTCTGTTTTTTGTGTTTTTTCCCCCCAGGTGGTACACTGCAGAGCCGAGGAACACCTGCAACTCATCTTCTCCACGCACCTGAAGCTTATGAGCGGCTCATCAGGAGCGGGCTGCTTAAACCACATTTTTAAGCTCAGTCTTTGCCGGATTCTTCCTTTTCCATGCCATGAAGCCAGTTCAATTTTTCCTGAGTCCAGATTCTTCCAGGAGCTCCCCAGAGCTTCACTGAGAATCCATGACCTTAATCTCGTCTTTCCTGCCACTTCCATATGCTCTGACGTGGGAGTTTTCCACAGCTCATTTCAAGGTAACTTGGCGTACTCTGATTCCTGTATTAGAGCTCCTTGTTTTCTCTGGTGTTTCCAGACACTCTCCTGCATGGCTTCCATGTCACAAATGCTCCTGGCTCCACGACTATCTGCGCCACGGCCCTAGCTCCAGAGTGTGTAGTACTGCCATACTTCAGTTAAGTTTCTTCATGTTCTGCAAGATACCACTCTCACGCAGCTCCTGTCCATGACTGTGGTTGACTAAGAACTGTTTCCAAGCACTGTTCCAAGAACTAGCACCAAGAACTATTGCAAGAACTGTTTTCCTAGAACTGTATGAACTCTGATATTGAACAACTACGAACTTTCCAAGTCATTTCTAAAGTCAAGTCCTGCTTAATTGGAACTGTGACACAAGATGCACCTGACCTCTGAAGATAACTCATGAACTGTGAATGATTCCTGAACAGCAAACCTTATTTCTTAGACTGTGAAAATTATTTCCAGAGTTGTGAACATTCCTGTTTTGAGCCTTCTGTGAACTGCTTGTTGTTAAAGGCTTCAGTGTTATGAGTGCAGTCACTCACCTTTCTTCTCCTCCGTTCCCCTAGTTTCTGTTCTCGGCTCTGTGTGTCCCACCTTGCCCTGGCTCCAGAACATTACTCTCAGACTCCCACCCTGTCCCTGTGTGCACTGCCGCTCCCAGATGTTCCACTGCTACAAGCAGACCCTGTCCTGACTCAGCAGGCTGTGTAACCCGTGCAGTATTGTTCACTTCTTAATTGTAAATTAATCTCTTTTCTTTCACAACCAGTTCTGTTCCTTGCTCCCAGCATTTAAGTCCATCACCTATAATGGCCCGGTCCCATCCGGACCCCAACCATAATACTTTGGATAACTTGTGAATTGCAAAATGCTGAAAAAATAATTGTGACATTACTTTAAGTTCACATCCTTTCTGTCTTGCACTATGCAAAAAGCAGATGTCTTCTGGTTGAGCACATGACAGTTAGTACAAGTTTATCTCCAGACTTGACAGGTAGCACTGTGATCCAGATCTACCAATAACAGAATTCCTTGCATCTTTTTCATTCAACATCACACGGTTTCCTTTTATGTATTACCCAATAATCACTGTTACATAGTTCTAAAAGATTACTGCCCTCCTCTGTTGCTTTTTTGAAAGTATACTCTTTATGAGAACCCTTTTATTTTGTGTAAATTTGTGCTCAGGAAATCTCTTTCTGACACAAAAACCGTTAAATTGGATTCTTTCTGTGTGTTTGTCTCTATTATTGTGGTATGGATTGCTTCTCTGCTGTAGATAAGACAACTGGTGTCTTTGGAGACTGGTCGGGATTGCTTTCATGGCTCATTAGGAGATTGTTAGGATGTCACGGTGGGGAAGTATGCTGATTTGAAGAGATCAGAGCACCTCCTTGCCCATGTCATTGTGTCACATGCAGGTCAAACATCTCTTTTTTATTGTACAGGAAATAAATTATTGTTTATATTGTGGACACAGGCAGACCTCCCTGTTTCCGGTCTACATAGAATTAAAAAGAATAAGTTAATAAAAGATATTGGGGTCATCCATCATTAATGGATCTTATGTAATTTTATGCTAAATATTACACTTTCATATATTAGTTTTCTTGTCATTAGATGCAGTAAGCCTGACTCTCTCACCAGTAATTTATTATCAATGTGCTGAAGTCTCACAATGATGATATCATCCAACAGCAGGAGGCAATCTGCTCTGAAGAAGGTCAGCCTGGTAACCAGGGGAGATGTGAGTGTTGATTAAGTCTGGCCACTTTAGATTAATTGCAGACCACAGCATTCCATCTCCAGACACAAGGACAGGGTCTTGCTGACTGAACCATTCAGTTTATGCTGGGTGGGGGGGACTGGAGTTTATGTCAATGCCAGTGTTTGTCTGCTATATTAGAGCTTGATTGGCATCGGATGAGCACAGAGAATGGTGTTATTAGAAATTGATGCCTTGGGTCTGAAGATGTCCCTGAGCTGACAAATCTAAGGGCATAGGGCATCAATGCTGTGAGAAAAATGACCTCATATATGATGAAGTTGAAGTGAATACACACAAGGGAACTCAACAAAACATGATCAAGACTTTGAGCAGAAGCAGTGAAATGGAATAGAATATTGACAACAAAGGAAAAAGAAGTGTGATATCCACTTTAGTTTTTCAAAAGTAAAGAGGCAATAATGAAGTGAGACAAGTCTCAGGTGGCACCAGCACTCAAAACATGTTCTCACAAACAAAAGGGGAGTTTAAAATAAGTGACATTTCATTATGAGTTCTTGACATAGTAACACGCCTTGAAAACGTCATTAGAATTGGTTGAAATCAAATGTCTGCCTCAAGCTCAACGCTCATTCAAAAGATGCTGCAAGTGCAATAATCAAAGCACTCTTTTATTTAATAAACATTTTCTTGGAGCAAAAGAAATCTAATCAGACTTTGTGTTTGCATGGGGCAACAAATAGGAAGAGAAAGAACAAGTTTGATGGTTGGCAGAAAAGCTTTGCCTCTTACATGATTATTTCTACATGCAAAATACTCTCATTAATTTCATATCTGTTTAAGGCTTGGAATGTTATCTATCAAAAAGTGTCATTACATTTCCACATAGTCACTTTCCCTTTTCTACACATTTATGCCAATATCAGACAAATTTTTGCATCCTGCCACAGAAGAAATTTTGAGTGTTCTTTCAACACCAGCGATGAATGGCTGCTTGCACGTCTGCATAATTGGCATAACGGTGTCTCATCAGGTGTTCTTTCATCTTTGGAAAAGGTAGGATGTGAACCAGATCCAGAATTTATGCCAGGTGTGGTAAGATTTGCACCACTGCAAGGCATCCTGTGTTTAGTGCCTTGTATGTGGACAACCATTATCACACAGAAGAATTGTGTCTTTTTCCAGGACTAACCAGCTGCAAGTGAATATGCAGCTTTTTCAAAGTGTCCATATACAGTAGTGTTCAGAATAATAGTAGTGTTATGTGACTAAAAAGATTAATCCAGGTTTTGAGTATATTTGTTATTGTTACATGGGAAACAAGGTACCAGTAGATTCAGTAGAGTCTCACAAATCCAACAAGACCAAGCATTGATATGCACACTCTTAAGGCTATGAAATTGGGCTATTAGTTAAAAAAAGTAGAAAAGTTGGTGTTCACAATAACAGTAGCATCTGTTGTTGACGCTATAAACTCAAAACTATTATGTTCAAACTGCTTTTTTAGCAATCCTGACAATCACTAAACTAGTATTTAGTTGTATAACCACAGTTTTTCATGATTTCTCCACATCTGCGAGGCATTCATTTTGTTGGTTTGGAACCAAGATTTTGCTCGGTTACTAGTGTGCTTTGGGTCATCGTCTTGTTGAAACACCCATTTCAAGGGCATGTCCTCTTCAGCATAAGGCAACATGACCTCTTCAAGTATTTTAACATATCCAAACTGATTCCTGATACCTGGCATGCGATATATAGGCCCAACACCATAGTAGGAGAAACATGCCCATATAATGATGCTTGCACCACCATGCTTCACTGTCTTCACCGTGAACTGTGGCTTGAATTCAGAGTTTGTGGGTCGTCTCACAAACTGTCTACGGCCCTTGGACCCAAAAAGAGCAATTTTACTCTCATCAGTCCACAAAATATTCCTCCATTTCTCTTTAGGCCAGCTGATGTGTTCTTTGGCAAATTGTAACCTCTTCTGCACGTCTTTTATATAACAGAGGGACTTTGCGGGGGATTCTTGCAAATAAATTAGCTTCACACAGGCATCTTCTAACTGTCACAGCACTTACAGGTAACAACAGACTGTCTTTGATCATCCTGGAGCTGGGGTGAGCCCATGCAATTCTGGTTATTCTTCTATCCATTTTGATGGTTATTTTCCATTTTCTTCCATGCGTCTCTGGTTTTTTGTCCATTCTAAAGCATTGGAGATCATTGTAGATGAACAGCCTATAATTTTTTTTGCACCTGCGTATGCTTTCCCCTCTCCAATCAACTTTTTAATCAAACTACGCTGTTCTTCTGAACAATGTCTTGAATGTCCCATTTTCCTCAGGCTTTCAAAGAGAAAAGCATGTTCAACAGTTGCTGGCTTCATCCTTAAATAGGGGACACCTGTTTGACACCTGTTTGTTCCACAAAATTGACAAACTCACTGACTGAATGCCACACTACTATTATTGTGAACACCCCCTTTTCTACTTTTTTTTACTAATAGCCCAATTTCATAGCCTTAAGAGTGTGCATATCATGAATGCTTGGTCTTGTTGGATTTGTGAGAATCTACTGAATCTACTGGTGCCTTGTTTCCCATGTAACAATAAGAAATATACTCAAAACCTGGATTAATGTTTTTAGTCACATAGCACTACTATTATTCTGAACACTACTGTATCGGTCAGAGTTGACAGTGTTCCAAAAATTCTGTGAGGACTGTGCCATCCCATGTACATTTGTAGTTGTTTTGGGGTGACCCCTATGGTCCAGGACATGCATTGTTGTCATGGGTGGATTTTTTACATTAAGTCATTCCCAACCTTCTGACAGTCATCCACACAGGCATCACCATAGACAACACTCATTCATCGATAAAGATCCACAGGTGCACAACCGTGGTGAATTCCATAACAACACGTTTCAAACACAATTGCTGTAGAAATGCACGCAAATCGCCAAAAATGTGTAAAGACCAAATAATGAGAGATCACAGAACATTATAAGAACAATGAATATATTGTTGAAATGAAAGACAATCATTTTACTGGTAAATGATAGGTAATTGATGCCAGATGACTTGATGGACTGTGTTGCAAATGACAAAACAAATGGATTTCATTTTCTCTGTTAAAATACTTAATTTCTGTTATAAAGAGCATACAGTACAGAAATTATTGTCCTTCTGTTCCTTCATGTTCATAAACCATGCCATGGATGTAAACAAGGAAGTAATGAAATGACATGAATGAATTGATGCCCTCATATGAACACATCAGCTGTGCATCCAGCTGACCAGTGCATGGCGGGCCGAAGGACACCGCATCATGTGAACTATAGCTCACATGGTGGGTGTGACATTTGGCTCAATGGCCGTTTACATTATCAAATGGATATTTTCACATGGGGCAGCCTAGATGATGGTGTCAGCAGTGTGCACTGAGGTGCAGCTGAACGCGTTCCAAAAGTGATATGTTTTTACTTTTTACTATGTCAAGAGAGCCTGCCAACACTTACATCATGATGGAGTGTTGAGAGGTGACGTTCTTTATGACACGATGTGTGTTCTCTGGCTGTGAGTAGCGATGACATGGTGGTCAGGTGCATGTCTAGCTGCATGGTCATCGCCATGCATGCTGAAACGTGGTTGGGGCAATCAAAAGGTGATCTAATGTTTTTTTGTTTTTCCCCATGTCATCATCGTTTGGAGACACGCATGCACCATCGTGCATTGCACATGGATGATTGGGGCACATGTGACAATATGTGTTCCCCAGCTTTGCATTGCGGATGTGGCAGCTGCGATGTGGAGCGGTGCAAGCCACAGGAATGCAGTCACTGGACGTGGGCCGTGGTCAGCTCCCTCCCTGCTTGATTTCAAATGACATCCAACCCATGACGTGATTACATGTCAACCACGGTCTGCTGACAAACGAGTAAATGTTGTGGTGTGAGCGCATGTGATCATGTCAGTACAGACATCATATCACCAATGAGCAACACGCCCACCTGTCTGGAGCAGCAACACACTAACATGAATGGGCTCATGGCTCCAGGGAGCTGCCCATGCTGATCTTTCTGTGAGGCTGTCAGTCAGGCTGTCACATGATGGACAGACTGTGTGGACATTCTGATCGCGTGTCATGTGACATGAATGTCCAGTTGGATGGCATGCTGGTGCTGTGACAAGTAGCCAGAGGGGCTGAGTTTTTATTTCAATCTCTGTTGTTGTGGTGAGGGAATACTGCTGGCCGGTGATTCCACCTCCAGCGGAACATGCTGGATATGCCATGATGGGTGTTCCACAGCTGTCAGCTGTTCAATCATGGGTATGACAGTCATCCAGATGTGCACACTGCACTGACATTGATCACACTGCACTGTGGCCACCGTTCGAGCCTTTGCCACCTCAACAATGTAGGCTTGTGGTGTGGGGGGCATCACACTCTTACACCATTTGTGTTGCTGTGGGGGATACAAAGAACACTTGCATGCCATTTGTGTTGCTCAGGGGGAAACGTCACACTTAGAATTTGCAGGGCCATTTGCGCGGCCAACTCGAAAATGGTTGCCAGCACTCTACTTTCGTGCTGGCTGCGCGAATAGCCCGGGCTTTTCTGAGTGCCCCACTTGTGATGTTGGATGTTCATGGGTGGCACCTGGACTCCGGCCGACTCCAGCCAAGAGTGGTTCGAATGGACAGTCGCATGCCATTTGCTGTTATTTGGCCGCTGGTGTGAAGGCTGCCTTGATCACACCATTCGGCCAGAGTTCAAAGTGGCCGATGATTTCATGCAGCCCCCATAGCCACGGTATGATATGTCCAACCTGTGTTTGACATGCTGTGTGAATGTTGTGAACACAATCAGATGGCAGTGTTACCTCATCTTGCCTACCATTCGAATGGGTTTCGGGCATGAGTCCACGCGAATGTAGATTGCATGTGCTGTGCCTGAGTGGTGACTGCTCATTTGTGTTGCATGTGCACTAACTCAAAATGGGCAACTGCAAAGCTAATGCTTTCAAATGAAATACATATCAAAGGCATTTACTGGTTGGATGGGTTCTTGATGAATAAATAATGATTCGTAGAGTAAAAATGTGCTGCCAACATCTTCTGCGTTGTCAAGGTAGCATGACTTTCCATCCTACCAACATTATTAGGTATACTTTCAGGAGACATTTGTGGCATGAATGTTCTGTTTCCCACAGCTAGACAGCAAAGTCTTCATTGTTTTTGTCATGCAGGTATTTGCTGGAGTTGGTGATGTTGTTGAAAAAGCCCTTAGCTATTTCCCCGCTGCTCGTCTGATTTATTAAAAAAATATTTCTTCTAGGAGCCAAACAGTGTTTGTGAACAGTGTGCCAATTCTGTGGAGAGTATCAATATGCACTTGCATGACTCTCTCGGGACAGTCTTTAATGTATGATTGACATGTTCATTCATTACCTTGTTGCTCTTGACAGAATGGCCATTTTCCAACACTGCTGAAATGTTGAGGAAAGAATTGTTCCAAGGGAGATTAAAAGAATATCTGTTAGCAGTGAGGAGAATTTCTAAAGTGAAATTCAAGCCACGTTCTACCTTATGCATATCAGACCTCCGTAGATTTGAAATGTGTCTGTATTCTGTAAAAAGTTTGTTTTATTACAAAAGAACCTAATTCAGTTCTAGCTGCCATCAGTTTGAATTAATGTCAAGTGAAGTGAATAACAGCAGAGAAATTAATATACGTAAATGACACACACAGTGCATTCAAACTAACCATTCTCTTATCCATGTGAACATTTGGATGACTGCAGTATATTTCACAATACATCTGAATGTAACATCTGACCATCAAAATCTCACCCTCCTCAAAGTTGGAAAGTCTTAACAGATGCACAAATGTTAGGTGGAAATTTGCAAAGCAATGACAAGTAACACAGTGGATACACAGATGGACAGTAGAGCTGCAAGAGCTAATCAGTGGATTGTTAATAGAAGACTATTTTGGTCATTAAGTCATGGCTGGGCCTTCTTTTTTAAATGTTCAAATTCTCATTTCAACTTCTTAAATACTTTTATTTACTCCTCTCTCAGAGTAAACTAAATATCTTTTGGTTATGGACAAAAGTAAATTGAGGGCAATCATCTTGGGCCTTGAGAAGCACTGACTGATAATTTTCACAATTTTCTGACATTTAATGAGCCAAACAACTAAGGCAGGGGTAGGCAACCTGTTCCAGAAAGAGCCATGAGGGTGCAGGTTTTCTTTGCAGCCACTGACTCCACCAGGTGATTTCACTGATTAACTGATTCCATCTGCTCAAAGTGATATTAATCAGGTGACCTGGTGGAGTCAGTGGCTGCAAAGAAAACCTGCACCCTCATGGCTCTTTCTGGAACAGGTTGCCTACCCCTGAACTAAGGGATTAATTAAGTGATCATGAAAATAATTGGTTGAAATACATCAAATCATGCATTCAAGGCCTCCAACACCTTCCAAAAAAGTTGGAATGTGGATATATTTTTGTAAATATAATGAATAACTCTTTGCTTTTAGAACAAGTTGTGATGGAAACGTGAACATTTTCTAGTCAATGAATATGTTTTGGACTTAAATTTCATCAATCATTGAGAAATACAAAACAGTAGCATGGTAAATCTACATCATGTACACTCAACAAAAATATAAATGCAACACTTTTGGTTTTGCTCCCATTTTCTATGAGATGAACTCAAAGATCTAAAACTTTTTCCACATACACAATATCACCATTTCCCTCAAATATTGTTCACAAACCAGTCTAAATCTGTGATAGTGCACAGGTGTGCCTTAGACTGTCCACAATAAAAGGCCACTCTGAAAGGTGCAGTTTTGTTTTATTGGGGGGGGGATACCAGTCAGTATCTGGTGTGATCACCATTTGCCTCATGCAGTGCAACACATCTCCTTGGCATAGAGTTGATCAGGTTGTCAAATGTGGCCTGTAGAATGTTGGTCCACTCCTCTTCAATGGCTGTGCGAAGTTGCTGGATATTGGCAGGACCTGGTACACGCTGTCGTATACGCCGGTCCAGAGCATCCCAAACATGCTCAATGGGTGACATGTCCGGTGAGTATGCCGGCCATGCAAGAACTGGAACATTTTCAGGTTCCAAGAATTGTGTACAGATCCTTGCAATATGGGGCCGTGCATTATCCTGCTGCAACATGAGGTGATGTTGTTGGATGTATGGCAGTGGGCCTCAGGATCTCGTCACGGTATCTCTGTGCATTCAAAATGCCATCAATAAAATGCACCTGTGTGCAAAATGCACCTGAGCAAAACCAAAAGTGTTGCATTTATATTTTTGTTGAGTGTAATTAGTTCTTAAACTTTGAGTGTTCATGCTGGAAGGAGACTAGTGAGGGAAGCCACCAAGACAGCCCTGAAGGAGTTATAGGCTTATGTTGCTGTGGTTGGAGAAAATGGACATAGAGCAACTTTTGTCTGATGCATCACCAGTTATACAGCTTCATGGTGAAGTACTATGGAGGAGGATTTTCTTAAAAACAATGTGAAATTTCAGCTGCAGTTTGCCAAAAGGCACATGGGAAACCTGAGTCTAGATTTCGTCTTTATAATCCTTCTCTACTCCACTCCAACATAAAGCTGTGAATGGGGATGCAACAGGCTAATGTTGCACGATTCACAATTTCTCCATCCACAGAAGCCTGTGACTCCTTCAGAGTTCTCTGGGTGCCTTGGTGGCTTCCCTTACTTGTCTCTTTCCAGTATGGTTACTCATATTTGGAGAACTGCCACCTTTTCATAGATTTACCATAACCCTGACATCACTACTTGCTCCTGATTTACCAATGTATTCAGATTGAATGAACAATAACAACTTAAAGTACAGAACTACAAATGTCAGTGGACAGATAACCAGAACAAACACTTTCAGATTCTGTCATACACAAGCATCTCCCCGAGGGTAACCTACCTACTCACCGATGCAAACCAATGCATCTTTCTCCATATGTTGGAGCTAAGTGTACAGTTTCCTTGCTGACAGCACTCTAGATGATGGAACGATGAAACACAAAAAGCACTGGCCAGTTGATCTGAAGATTCTGTGATGCTGCGTGTGAGTGTAGTGGAATCGACACTCGTGTTCAGAGCAAACACAAACTGGATAATGGAAACAAGTTAGATGGAGAGAGGAAAAAGAGCAAGGTCTTACTGCAGCGTGAGGCAGGGTGACATGGTCATTGACCTGGCTGGCTTTCAGTGTCAGCTGACAGTGCTTCACATATGATTTGAATGAAAAGAGAAAAAAGCAAACACTCGTGGACTTTAGCATGAGATATGAATGATATTCATTAGTTATTATGTCTTTGTGAGATGATTATTCAGAATGACAAGTTATTGAGTGAACAGGCTCTGAATGAAACATACAGTTTGAAATCTTGTGACAGGTATAAAGCAGCATAAGAGCACAACTGCATGAGCTTGAGACGGGTAGAAATCCAGTCAAAACCTGAAAGTGTACAACTGAGGTTAATGCAGGGCAATATTGTACTTGTAGAGTTCGACATTTGGTGACCGTCCGCTGGCTTACTCTAAGATATAGTTCAACTTTCAGCATCTAAGGGCAGCTGTATTAGTAGTGCACACCGCGGAGCAGTAATGTAGCTGATTGTCAACTCAGCATTTGTGACATCACATGGCATAGCCAATATAAAGTCAACATAAATTTGTGATTACGTCACTTGCGACTGGTGCATTGTTGAGACAGGTTCTACATAGTGCTTCATATCTCTACATATTTCTACTGCCCAAGGGATCCAGAAGAGGTGATGTGTCCAGTCAAGCCTCTGATTTTGACCAGCGGAGGCTGGAAAAAAGCAAATGGAGCAGTAATGTAGTACTAGTGGAGGTGACGTAGTGGTAACAGAGCTTGACTCTTGTTTGGCCTTTTAGCATGATCGTCGAAGAGCTTAAGCATGTTGAAAATGTTCCTGGGATCATGAACATCAATGTTGCTCAATTGACAATTAGCTTAGCATTTGCACTGGCAGCGAGGTCTACCAGGCTCTGCAGGAGCTAAGGCATCATCAGAGTGTGAATGCACTATTAATGGTCCTGTCTGTCCACAGTGATATCTTCAAAACCCAAACTGCAATTTAATTCCAACTTGGTGGATAAACTCACTGGATGATCCTCTTGCAGCACAGGTCATGTCAACATCAAAGGTTTACGGTCACATCAAAGTTCACCGTATAAAATACATTCATGACCATATCTCAGGAGGGGCACGGAGTCGCAAGCGGTTGGTGTGATGGTGTGAAACAGAATGTTCCTGCGCCTTTCTCCATGTCCACCTGGAGTTGTGCCATGAAGGGCATGTTGATCCATGTCACATATGCTACGGTGACACCAATCAACAAAACACCAAAATAAATGATTTGACCATATCTCAGGAACTACATGAGATTTTGAAATATGTTTTTGGCAGACTCAGTCTTTTTGGAACAAGCAAATGTATTAGCCCTCTAATGTCAACAATAGGAGGGTTTCCATAAGAAATGTGTACCATAGTTAGGTGATATTTTCAGAAAGTAGACTAACATTATGTGAGGACTTTTTTTTTACTTTAAATGTAATTCCAATACTCATTGTGATGGTACAAGTCCTCCTAAAGTTTTGCATTTTTTTAAACCGTATTTGCCATAACATTTGTCTTTTATGAGGTTTAACAAGCTCTTGGTCTCTTAATAATAAGTACCACACCATGCATTTTAGAATCTCAGCTAAGCTAGCTTATCTAGCCGCTGTAGCACCGTTTATCGTAGCTTACAAAATAATTGGTTCTTTTCTGTTTGATGACCCACATTAATTCATACTTTTGTCTACATTTATTTTTATATGTATTTCTTAATACCATTATTGTAGGTTTAACTATGCTATTATACTTTATACACTAATTACCATTTTTGATTATCTTGTTAGCTTGCTAGGTACAGTTGGCTTATTAACAGCATATTTAGCTCTTCTAACTAGAACTACTTTATTTTCGTTATTTATAATTTTATTTTACATGGTGTAGATTTTTAATGATTCATCAGTTTATGTGTTCTTTTTAAAGATATCAACATATAGTACCTTAGTTCTTGGGTTTCCATTTGATAGCATATAGATTATGCTTTTTATTTTCCTATAGTATGCTAGCAGAGTTACTTTAGATAGATAATACCCATTACATCATAGTTTCTGTTTCTAATATAAAATACTATACCAAATGTTCTCCTGTATTACCATACCAAATCTTCTCCTGTATTAACATTTAGGTTTTAATACCTACTCCTGTATATTATATAGTACCATATTTATTGTATATGTTGTTTATTACCATTAATATTTAAATATAGTTTTATATATATGATGTCTTATCTTTCTTATGTCTTATTATATCTATCTATCTATCTATCTATCTATCTATCTATCTATCTATCTATCTATCTATCTATCTATCTATATATATATATATATATATATATATATCAATCAATTCAATCAATTTTATTTATATAGCGCCAAATCACAACAAACAGTTGCCCCAAGGCGCTTTATATTGTAAGGCAAGGCCATACAATAATTACGTAAAAACCCCAACGGTCAATGGTTTAATTACTGCCACCTTAAAAGCCTGTGGTACATAGCCAACTAATAAAGATAGATTGATCATATTTAAGATCGAAGCATTAAATAATGGTAGGGCTTCCTTGAGCAGCCTGGTAGGAATGGCGTCTATTAGACATGTTGATGGTTTGGATGAAGTAACTAATGAAAATAACTCAGACAGAACAATCTGAGAGAAAGAGTCTAACCATATACCGGCATCACTGAAAGCAGCCAAAGATAATGATACGTCTTTGGGATGGTTATGAGTAATTTTTTCTCTAATAGTTAAGATTTTATTAGCAAAGAAAGTCATGAAGGCATTGCTAGTTAAAGTTAAAGGAATACTCGGCTCAATAGA
Source organism: Thalassophryne amazonica (assembly GCF_902500255.1). NCBI lineage: Eukaryota > Metazoa > Chordata > Actinopteri > Batrachoidiformes > Batrachoididae > Thalassophryne > Thalassophryne amazonica. Next base: position 88,517,539 of record NC_047117.1, on the reverse strand, counting down.
GCTCTGACTCTTTGTCAGCCTGGCTACAGTGCTGAAAAGAAACCTGGGGTTGTTCTTATTTTCTTCAATTAGTGGTGAGTAGTAAGACGTCCTAGCTTTACGGAGGGCTTTTTTATAGAGCAACAGACTCTTTTTCCAGGCTAAATGAAGATCTTCTAAATTAGTGAGACGCCATTTCCTCTCCAACTTACGGGTTATCTGCTTTAAGCTGCGAGTTTGTGAGTTATACCACGGAGTCAGGCACTTCTGATTTAAAGCTCTCTTTTTCAGAGGAGCTACAGCATCCAATGTTGTCTTCAATGAGGATGTAAAACTATTGACGAGATACTCTATCTCACTTACAGAGTTTAGGTAGCTACTCTGCACTGTGTTGGTATATGGCATTAGAGAACATAAAGAAGGAATAATATCCTTAAACCTAGTTACAGTGCTTACTGAAAGACTTCTAGTGTAATGAAACTTATTCCCCACTGCTGGGTAGTCCATCAGAGTAAATGTAAATGTTATTAAGAAATGATCAGACAGAAGGGAGTTTTCAGGGAATACTGTTAAGTCTTCAATTTCCATACCATAAGTCAGAACAAGATCTAAGATATGATTAAAGTGGTGGGTGGACTCATTTACATTTTGAGCAAAGCCAATTGAGTCTAATAATAGATTAAATGCAGTGTTGAGGCTGTCATTCTCAGCATCTGTGTGGATGTTAAAATCGCCCACTATAATTATTTTATCTGAGCTAAGCACTAAGTCAGACAAAAGGTCTGAAAATTCACAGAGAAACTCACAGTAACGACCAGGTGGACGATAGATAATAACAAATAAAACTGGTTTTTGGGACTTCCAATTTGGATGGACAAGACTAAGAGTCAAGCTTTCAAATGAATTAAAGCTCTGTCTGGGTTTTTGATTAATTAATAAGCTGGAATGGAAGATTGCTGCTAATCCTCCGCCTCGGCCCGTGCTACGAGCATTCTGGCAGTTAGTGTGACTCGGGGGTGTTGACTCATTTAAACTAACATATTCATCCTGCTGTAACCAGGTTTCTGTAAGGCAGAATAAATCAATATGTTGATCAATTATTATATCATTTACTAACAGGGACTTAGAAGAGAGAGACCTAATGTTTAATAGACCACATTTAACTGTTTTAGTCTGTGGTGCAGTTGAAGGTGCTATATTATTTTTTTCTTTGAGTGGTGTGAATGTAATTGTTTGTCAATATGTGACCCGTCGATGAGTTCATGACCTGTCTTGGTATACCCTGCCTCTTGCCCAATGACTGCTGGGATAACCCCCCCCAACCATGTGAACGCTGACTAGAGTAAGCAGATATAGAAAATTAATGAATCAATGAAATGCCATGGAAACCTGCTTAATGCCATTTGATGATGTCAGGGAAAGTAGAAAATCAGAAAATAAATAAATAAATAAATCAACTGTTGGTGTCAGGGCACTGCAGTGACATGGATGTCATGTCACTGTGGAACCTTGTTGTGTGGGCCGCCAGAAGAGGAGGTACTGCTGGCCCACCACCAGAGGGCGCCCTGTCTGAAGTGTGGGCTTCAGGCACGAGATGGCGCTGCCGCCACGGACACAGCCGGGGGTGACAGCTTTCACTCATTATCTCATGACAGCTGTCATCCATCTACACTTCATCATTCCACTCCATAAAAACTGGACGTCATCTCCACCTCGTTGCTGAGATATCATCTACCTGTGAAGGTAATATTCTCAGCCTTAACTGTGTCTTAGTCTGAACTCTTTTTGCAGCTGCTTTCCTGTGGTGTTCCCTATCTGAGAGATTGGCGTTTGGTGTGATTGGCGTTTGGTGTGATCAGCGACGGCTTCGCTTCACACCCCAACCAGATAAATGGTTAGACAGGAGCTGCACGAGTGTGTGTTAGAGGTGGAGGTGGAATTCCCACCATTGTTGTTACTGGGTGTGCATGCACCCACATGACTATTTTTTGCTCCTCGCCAGCAGTACCAGATCTGACACTCGGAGACGGTGGCCACCTGGGGACTCGGAACTTGGCGGCTCCAGTATTCTCCAGGTTCGGTGGTGGAGGAAATCGTGTCGTTCTGGTTCTTCTCAGGACAGACGTCTTCTATCCTCGAGCCTGCCCACACGTCACCTTTGTGGATTGACTGTTTGCTCAAATTCTGTAATCCTCTGTGTTTTTGTTGTGCTCTTTCACAACAGTAAAGTGTTCATATTCGACTCTTTCATTGTCCGATCATTTGCGCCCCCTGTTGTGGGTCCGTGTCACTACACTTTCCCAAGAGGATATCTCGGCCAGCGTCATGGATCCCAAGGGGCGTCAACCATCTGTTGGACAACCAGTGGAAGAGCAGGGTGCACAGGCGTCTGCAGGAGGCGTGGTTGGTGAGTTGCAGCAAATCCTCACCGCCTTTAACGCTCGGTTGGATTTGATGACCGAGCAAAACGTCATCCTTAACCGCAGGATGGAGGCTCTCACCACGCAGGTGGAAGCGCGCGCTCAGGGCACTGCTGCAGCTCCTCCTCCTGCCGACCCGGTGCAGAATATAGACGTTCCACTGGTCGTTCAACGAACCCCCCCCCCCCACCATCCCCTGAAGCATACATAAGTCCCCCAGAGCCGTACGGAGGTTGTGTGGAGACGTGCGCGGACTTTCTTATGTAGTGTTCGCTCGTCTTTGCACAACATCCCGTCATGTACGCGTCTGACTCCAGTAAGGTGGCTTATGTTATTAACTTGCTTCGTGGTGAGGCACGCGCTTGGGCTACAGCGCTTTGGGAGCAAAAGTCACAGCTCCTTACCACTTAAAATGGGTTTGTGAGGGAGTTCAAAACGGTTTTTGATCACCTTAATAGAGGAGAGACTGCTTCAACTGTGCTGCTCTCTATGAGACAGGGGCGCCGGAACGCAGCCAAATATGCAGTCGACTTCCGCATCGCGGCTGCGATGTCCGGCTGGAAAAACATTGCGCTCTGCACCGCCTTCATAAACTGGCTGTCGTCGGTCCTGAAGGAGCACCTGGTAGCCAAGGAAGAACCGCGGGATCAAGATGAGCTTATTGATCTCCTTATACGGTTAGACAATCGGTTAGAGGAGCGCCGTCGGGAGCGAGACGAAGGACGTGGCCGGGCACGCGCCGTCCCTCTCCCTTCCGGGTCCGAAAAGGTTCCGCCCTCCCCATGCTCCACAGCCTCAACGCTCCGTGTGGCTACAGCTCCTCCTGCTTACGAAGCTATGGACATGAGCAGGGCCACATTTAGACCACCTAACAGACAGAAGCCCGCGGGGAGTGCTTTGTCTGCAGCTCGAGTGAGCATCTGCAGAGAGACTGCCCCAAGCGGTTAAACACCAACGCCCGCCCCCTAGAAACTGGGCTTAGGGTGGGCCAAGACATTCACGTGGGGCATACACATATTTCCACATGACTCCCAGTTACAATCCTGAGCGGGGATTTAACCCTTCAAGCCCCAGCAGTGGTGGACACGGGGTCAGAAGGGAATCTGCTAGACAGCAGATGGGCTAGGGAGGTAGGGCTCCCTCTGGTGGCGCTCCCTTCGCCATTGCAGGTGCGGGCACTAGATGGCACCCTTCTCCCTTTAATCACACACAAGACACAACCAGTAACTCTGGTGGTGTCTGGAAATCATCGGGAGGAGATCAAGTTTTTTGTGACTCCTTCTACCTCCCACATGATTTTGGGCTTCCCTTGGATGTTGAAACACAATCCCCGGATTGATTGGCCGTCTAGGGTGGTGGTTCAGTGGAGCGAAACCTGCCATCGGGTGTGTTTAGGATCCTCGGTTCCTCCCGGTTTACAGGCTAAGGAGGAGGTCAAAGTCCCTCCCAATCTGATGGCAGTGCCGGTTGAGTACCACAATCTTGCTGACGTCTTCAGCAAGGATCTGGTGCTCACCCTTCCCCCGCATCGTCCGTATGATTGTGCCATTGATTTGATTCTGGGCGTTGAGTTTCCATCCAGCAGGCTGTACAATCTCTCACGACCTGAGCACGAATCAATGGAGACCTACATCTGGGACTCATTAGCTGCCGGGCTGATCCGGAATTCCACCTCCCCGATGGTTGCAGGTTTCTTTTTTGTGGGCAAGAAAGACGGCGGACTCCGTCCATGCATTGATTACAGGGGGCTGAATGAGATTACGGTTTGCAATCGATACCCATTGCCCATTAGATTCAGTGTTCACGCCCCTGCATGGAGCCAAAATCTTCACCAAGTTGGATCTTAGAAATGCATACCACCTGGTTCGGATCCGGAAGGGAGACGAGTGGAAGACGGCATTTAACACCCCGTTAGGTCATTTTGAGTACCTGGTCATGCCGTTCGGCCTCACTAATGCCCCCGCGACGTTCAAAGCTTTGGTTAATGACATGTTGCGGGACTTCCTGCACCGATTCATCTTCGTATACCTGGACCATATACTCATCTTTTCTCCGGATCCTGAGACTCATGTCCAGCATGTACGTCAGGTCCTGCAGCGGTTGTTGGAGAACCGGCTGTTTGTGAAGGGCGAGAAGTGTGAGTTTCACCGCACCTCTTTATCCTTCCTGGGGTTTATCATCTCCTCCAACTCCGTCGCCCCTGATCCGGCCAAGGTTGCGGCGGTGAGAGATTGGCCCAACCAATAAGCCGTAGGAAGCTGCAACAGTTCCTCGGCTTTGCAAATTTCTACAGGAGGTTCATTAAGAGCTACAGTCAGGTAGTTAGCCCCCTGACAGCCCTTACCTCCACTAAAGTTCCCTTCACCTGGTCGGATTGGTGCGAAGCTGCGTTTAGGGAGTTGAAATGACAGTTCTCAACTGCACCAGTTCTGGTGCAGCCCGACCCTGGCCGCCAGTTTGTGGTTGAAGTGGACGCCTCTGACTCAGGGATAGGAGCTGTGCTATCCCAGAGCAGAGAGACCGATAAGGTTCTTCACCTGTGTGCCTACTTTTCTCGCAGGTTGACCCCGGCTGAATGGAACTATGACGTTGGCAACCGAGAACTCCTTGCGGTGAAAGAGGCTCTTGAGGAGTGGAGACACCTGTTGGAGGGAGCGTCTGTGCCGTTCACGGTTTTCACTGACCATCGGAACCTGAAGTATATCAGGACCGCCAAGCGGCTGAACCCCAAGCAAGCGCGCTGGTCACTGTTCTTCGGGCGTTTTGACTTCCGGATCACCTATCACCCCGGGACCAAGAACCAAAGATCAGATGCCTTGTCCCGGGTACACGAAGACGAAGTCAAAACTGAGCTGTCGGATCCACCGCAGCCCATCATTCCGGAGTCCACTATCGTGGCCACCCTCACCTGGGACGTGGAGAAGACCGTCCGGGAGGCCCTGGCATGGAACCCGGACCCAGGAACTGGACCAAAAAAATCGTCTGTACGTCCCACCAGAGGCCACAGCTGCAGTCTTGGATTTCTGTCACGGATCCAAGCTCTGTTGTGTGGGCCGCTGAAGAGGAGGTACTGCTGGCCCACCACCACCAGAGGGCGCCCTGCCTGGAGCCCGCACTCCAGGCACCAGAGGGCGCTGCCGCCTGACAGGAGCAGCCAAGGTGACAGCTGTCACCAATCAACTGAGACAGCTGTCATCCATCAGCGGAGGGGTATATCAGCTGGATGGCATCTCCACCTCATTGCCGAGATATCGCTCAATCAAAGAGGTAACGAACTCAGCCAGTTGTTTCATTCAGAGACGTAATACTTTGTTGCTTGTGCTTAGGACACTGAAGACCCTTTTGGACGTGTTTGGATAAGTACACATATTCTTACACTTCAGTGTTGTTTTGTGATTTGAGGTGGAGGTGGTATTTCCACCTCACGTGTTGCTGGGTGCAGCCGGCCCCACACCTGACTGTTTCTGTTCCTCGCCAGCAGTACCGGATCTGACGAGCGGAGGCAGTGGCCACCTGGGAGTTCGGGACTTGGCGGCTCCAGTATTCCCGGGGTTCGGTGGCAGAGGAAATCGGGTTGGTTCCGGTTCGACTTGGACAGACGTCTCCTGTCGTCGAGCCTGCCCACACGACACCGCTGTAATTGGACTCAATCTCGAGATTGTAATCTGTTGTGTTTGTTGTGCCTGTTTCACAACAGTAAAAGCAGTGTTATTTGACTCCTCCATTGTCCGTTCATTTGCGCCCCCTGTTGTGGGTCCATGTTCCTACACTTTCACAACAAGCTCTCCTGTCATCCAGGGGTGCGAAGGACCGTGGCAGTTGTCCGGCAGCGCTTCTGGTGGGCGTCTATGGAAGCCGACGTCTGGGAGTATATCCAAGCCTGCACCACCTGTGCCAGGGGCAAGGTAGACCATAAGAGGACCCAAGGACTTCTCCAGCCGCTGCTGGTGCCTCATCGCCCCTGGTCCCATATCTGCCTGGATTTCATCACGGGCCTCCCGCCGTCCCAGGGCATGACTACCATCCTGACGATAGTCGACCGGTTCTCCAAGGCGGCCCACTTCGTGGCCCTCCCGAAGCTCCCAACGGCCCAGGAGACTGCTGACCTCCTGGTCCACCACGTCGTTCGTCTGCATGGGATACTAGCTGACATAGTCTCGGATTGTGGTCCCCAGTTTTCCTCTCAAGTCTGGAGGAGTTTCTGCAGGGAACTGGGGGCCACCGTGAGCCTCTCGTCGGGGTACCACCCACAGATGAACGGACAGGCAGAACGGGCCAACCAAGAGTTGGAACAGACCCTCCGCTGTGTGACATCAGCGCACCCGATGGCCTGGAGTAACCATCTGGCCTGGATCGAGTATGCACACAACAGTCAGGTGTCTTCTGCCACCGGCCTCTCCCCGTTTGAGGTGTGTCTGGGGTACCAGCCCTCGTTGCTTCCCGTAGTGGAGGGAGAGGTCGGTGTGCCCTCGGTCCAGGCCTACCTGCGGAGGTGCTGTCGGGTGTGGCGCACCGCCCGTTCTGCCTTATTGAAGGCCCGGACGAGGGCTAAGACCCATGCAGACCGCCAGCGGTCCCCGGCCCCTGCATACCAGCCCAGGCAGGAGGTGTGGTTATCTACTAAGGACATTCCCCTGCAGTTGGACTCACCCAAACTTATGGACAGATTCATTGGACCCTTCAAGATCATCAAAATCCTCAGTCCTGCTGCAATGAAGCTCCAACTCCCGGCTTCACTGCAGATCCACCCTGTTTTTCATGTCTCCCGGATTAAATCACACCTCACCTCACCCCTCTGTGCTCCCGGTCCGGCACCGCCTCCTGCCCGGATCATCGACGGGGAGCCGGCTTGGACAGTGCGCTGGCTCCTGGACGTCCGTCGAATGGGCCGGGGGTTCCAGTATTTGGTGGACTGGGAGGGGTATGGACCCGAAGAACGCTCCTGGGTAAAGAGGAGCTTCATCCTGGACCCGGCCCTCCTGGCCGATTTCTACCGCCGTCACCCGGACAAGCCTGGTCGGGCACCAGGAGGCGCCCATTGAGGGGGGGGTCCTGTTGTGTGGGCCACCAGAAGAGGAGGTACTGCTGGCCCACCACCAGAGGGCGCCCTGCCTGAAGTGCAGGCTTCAGGCACGAGAGGGCGCTGCCGCCACGGACACAGCCGGGGGTGACAGCTGTCATTCATTATCTCATGACAGCTGTCATCCATCTACACTTCATCATTCCACTCCATAAAAAACCGGATGTCATCTCCACCTCGTTGCCGAGATATCATCTACCTGTGAAGGTAATATTCTCAGCCTTAACTGTGTCTTAGTCTGAACTCTTTTTGCCGCCGCTTTCCTGTGGTGTTCCCTATCTGAGAGATTGGCGTTTGGTGTGATCAGCGACGGCTTCGCTTCACACCCCAACCACATAAGTGGTTAGACAGGAGCTGCACGAGTGTTTGTTAGAGGTGTAGGTGGAATTCCCACCATTGTTGTTACTGGGTGTGCATGCACCCACATATGACTGTTTTTTGCTCCTCACCAGCAGTACCAGATCCGACACTCGGAGACGGTGGCCACCTGGGGACTCGACCAACTTGGCGGCTACAGTATTCTCCAGGTTCGGTGGCGGAGGAAATCGTGTGGTTCCTGTTCTTCTCAGGACAGACGTCTTCTATCCTCGGGCCTGTCCACACCTCACCTTTGTGGATTGACTGTTTGCTCAAATTCTGTAATCCTCTGTGTTTTTGTTGTGCTCTTTCACAACAGTAAAGTGTTCATATTCGACTCTTTCATTGTCCGATCATTTGCGCACCCTGTTGTGGGTCCGTGTCACTACACTTTCCCAACAGAAACTGTCCAGTTGTTTCACCACTTATCCTGCAAATGCCTTAGTTGAACAATGTTTTGGTAACAGCAGCATCATCCATTCACGCATATCGATAAGATGGAAAATTTCAAGAAGCTTTCAGGGCAAATGGAACAGGAGCTAATGCAGTACAGGTAAAAAGTCATTCATTCTATACCACTGAAAGAGACATGGATGTGATGGTGGTGGTGGTGGAGGGGGGTGGGGGGAGAATGTACAGGATATGGATTGTGGAACATTGTAAAATACTTTTACTGTTGGGACAAACAACAGACTGACTCATCACAGCAACATAGTATTATTCTTGAGGTGTGTATCTCTGCACAATACCAGTAATCTTGTGTATTAAGACAGATTTTACATAATAATGTGCCTTGGCTCAAGTCAAGATATGTTAATATCTCACTGAATTTCAGTGCAATATCATACTTTTTAAAGTATAACTGCTTCAAACATAATCTTTTTCTTCATGATATAGTTTTTTTTTTTTTTTTTTTAAACTAAACCATCACACAATTGATGCTTGACATTCACAGGTACAACAGTTACCTAATTTCGGGGACATGATCCACATTTGGACCACAGTCCCATTGTTTTGGCTGACAATAGCATTAATAAGCACTCTGCAAGTTGATAAATTACTGAAAAGCAAGTTAATGAGAAATATTTTCATAATCATGATTTTGAATGTTCATTATTATACATATTGCAATGCATGTAAGTATTTCACACAATATTAAGATTTGTTTTTGGCCTGTGGCCATCCGTTCAGATTCATTAATCTTCTGTCATTCTGAAAAAGGCAGCATGGTGGCCTAGTAGTTAGCTCTGTTGCCCCACAGCAAGAATGGTGTGGGATTGCTGGTCTTTCTGTGTGGAGTTTGAATGTACTCCACATGTTTGCGTGGGTTACCTCCAGGTGCTCTGGCTTCCTTTCGCTTCCAAAGACATGCAGGTTAGGTGAATTAGAAACTTTAAATTGACTGTAGGTGTGATGTGTTTGTCTGTCTATATGTGGCCCTACAACAGACAGGCACTCAGTCCAGGGTCTAAGCCTTCACGCCCTATGAATGTTGGGATAGGTTCCAGGCCCCCAACCCCTACCTTTCCGGGACCATTAACTGGAATATGTGAGCATAAAAAATAAAGGGATATATATTTTTCCTTAGCTGCCATATTTATTGAATTGAAAATTCTGTTTTGTTTTATTTTTAATATGGCTAAAACAGATGTTCACCCCACTGAGTCTGGTCTGTTTGAGGTTTCAGAAAATCACTAGGGAGTTTTTCCTTAATGTTGCTGATGTGCTTGCCCTCAAGATGGGTCTAGTTTAAATGTCATTCGTGTGTGCTCCCTTGGGGTGACTCTTGTGATTTGGTGATGAATGAATGAATGAATTGCAATTCATGGGACTTCAAAGGACATATTTGGGCACCTCTGACCAATTCCATTGCTTGAGGAGCAATGAAGGCTTCAACATCTTGCTCAAGGACACTTTGATGAACATGTAAGAAACTCATGGTCACTGAGATTGGCCATGAGGACCCTATGATTACCAACATGGCTCCACAGTGACATAAAGCTGCCAACATGGCCAAAAATAAAAGTTTCACTGGTCCTCAGTTGTATCTATCAGAACCCAAAATCTCATGAGTGAGTTTATAGTAGTATTTTATGAAGCTACTTGCAGAAATTTTGTGGACTCGCTCAGTAACTCATTCACTAACTGTCTCCTCTAATGCTATGCTTCTCCTGCTAATCACAGGGAACAGGTGAAGCCCACTGAGACTCCTATTTTAGGCCATGCTGTTATATTTTAACATATAAAATGAAAGACATTGGTGGACTGTAAGATATTCTGCATGCTCTCTACACAAGTGCGGGTGTTTAGCCATGCAGTTGTATGTGAATAGTGTGTACAGCAGGGGGCTCAGAAGACATTTCTGGGGGAGCTGGTTTAGAGGGTGATTGGGGAAGACAAGATGCCATTAATTTTGACTGTCTGTGGCTGGTCCAGCACAAACATCCAGTACTCAATAGCAAATGGAAGGTGTAAGTCTGAGAAGCAGTCATTTGTTGGCCAATGCCTGTGGAATAATCCTGTTAAAATCAGAACTAAAGTCCAGGAGGAGCAGCCTGACATAAGAGTCTCCACTCTCAAGATGAGAACTAAAGTCCAGGAAGAGCAGCCTGACATAAGAGTCTCCACTCTCAAGATGAGTGAGAGCAGAGTAGATGACTTATGACACTGCATTCAATGCTGAGCAGTTCATCCTATAGGTGCACTGATGTGGGTCCAAGATGATGTCACTGTTCTTTATTATATGGGCCATGATCAGTCGATCAAAGCTTTTCATGATTATTGGAGTAAGAGCAACTGGACAATAATCATTCATGCATTTTCCTGCTGCAATTTTGGGCACGGGGATGTTGGTAGATGTCTGAAGACACACCAGCACCACAACCTGGTAAAGGAAGGTGTTAAAAATATCTGTCCACACCCCAGTGACTTTGTGAGCGCAGTCTCTTAGTCTCTTACTTCTGCTGGATGTCTCTGACTACTGAGTCTTTAGAGTTTCTTAAGGTCAGGAGGGTTCTTACTTTAGCCACCTTGCACTCCACAATGAGTGATTGTACTGGGATTGTACTGGAAGTTGTGGATGGCAATGTTTGTAAGACTGTTGAAACTCCCTGGCATTTCTTTATGTAGTTGTTGATGTTGCGCTGCATCACTTCCATATGGCTCATAACCACTTTATACACTGTCAGTAACCATGTGACTCTTGGCATGAGTCCATACTGTAGACACCATAGATTTAGTTTTGTGCATAGGCCACAGTTATCAATGGGAATCTCCCGAGGAGATTCCTGAGCTCCTCTCACTTCTCAAGGCACCTTGACATTTGCACAAATTTGATCCCTGCACTGCCACAAAATCTGGCATGCATATGACTTAACCCGTCGTAAGCAGTTGTAAACTGCATGAACTGTACACATTAATTTCATGCCACTTGTGTGTAGTCATGAACACTGTGCAACCTATTCGAAAAACAATGCATGCCAATGCGTGTCGTTGCGCACAGGGCATCTGAACATTTAAGAGAAGATGTTACATCTATAATAAACATAAATTTGCAGATTCATTATCTAACTCATATGAAGGAATGAAAATGGAACTGTTTTACCAATCCATTACAATATATATTATAAATAATTACCTTTTAGACAAGATTCCAAATGCTTTCTCCATCACACGATGCAGACAAGACAACCTGTAGCTGTAGATCATTTCTCTGTGATTCTGGGAGCGAGGAGAGAATGGTTTCATCAGCCAAGTTCTGAGAGCAAATGCGTCATGTAGCGTGGTGTCAAGCAGGACAAAGCGTGGCGCCAAGTGGGACAAACCGGGATGCATTGACATGACGAATTGCGCTGCAGTGCAGAGATCAAACTTGTGCAAGTGTCAAGGTGCATACACGTTGTATGGAATTCCATTTGGACCCGGTGCTGAAGACCTGGGACTTCATTATAAAAAGTAATTCATACAGTGCACGGAGAAAGTATTCACAGACACATTTTTTTTTTTAATGTTAGTATTTTTCCAAAATGGAGTAAAAAATTTTTTCCCTTAAAATTCCACTCACGAGACCTCATAATGACAAACATGAAAATAGATTATTTTGAAATCTTTGCAGATTTATAAAACACACACACACAGAGAGAGAGAGAGAGAGTAAGAAATCACGTGTACATAAGTATTCACACCCATTGCTCAGTACTTTGGTGATGCACATTTACATTCTCAAATCTTCTTGAATATGATGCCACAAGCTTGGGGCACCTATCTTTGGGCAGTTTGGTCCATTCCTCTTTGCAGCACCTCTCAAGCTCCATCAAGTTGGATGGGGAATGTCAGTGCACATTTTCCAATCTACTGTTGTTCAGTCGGATTCAGATCTGGGCGCTGACTGGGCCACTCAAGGACATTCACAGAGTTGTCTTGACGCCACTCCTTTGATATCTTGGCTGGGTGCTTAGGGTCATTGCCATCCTGACGATCTGTCGCCCCAGTCTGAGGTCAAGAGCGCTCTGTAGCAGGTTTTCGTCCAGGATGGCTCTGTACATTGCTGCATTCATCTTTCCCTCAAGCCTGACTAGTCTCCCAGTTACTGCTGCTGAAAACATCCCCACAGCATGATGCTGCCACCAGCATGCTTCACTGTAGGGATGGTGTGGGCTCGGTGATGAACGGTGCCTGGTTTCCTCCAAACAAAATGCATGGCATTCACACCAAAGAGTTCAATCTTTGTCTCATTCAAACCTTGTTTCTCATGGTCTAAGGATTCTTCAGGTGTCTTTTGGCAAACTCCAGGTGGGCTGTCATGTGCCGTTTACTAAGGAGTGGCTTCCGTCTGGCCACTCTACCATACAGGCCTGGTTGGTGGGTTGTTGCAGAGATTGGTGTCCTACTAGAAGGTTCCCCTCTCTCCACAGAGGAATGCTGGGCTCTGACAGAGTGACCATCAGGGTCTTGGTCACCTCCCTGACTAAGGCCCTTCTCCCCGAATGGCTCAGTTTAGTTGGGTGGCCAGGAGTCCTGGTGGATTCAAAGTTCTTCCATTTATGAATGATGAAGGCTACTGTGCTCATTGGGACCTTCAAAGAAGCAGAAATGTTTCTGTACCCTTTCCCAGATTTGTGCCTCGAGACAATCTTGTCTCGGAGGTCCACAGACAATTCCTTTGACGTCATACTTGGTTTGTGCTCTGACATACACTGTCAAATGTGGGACCTTAAATGTAGACAGGTGTCTGCCTTTCCAAATCATGTCCAGTCAACTGAATTTACACCAGGTGGACTCCAAATATGGGCAGCACGGTGGCTTAGTGGTTAGCACTGTTGCCTCACAGCGAGAAGGTCATGGGTTCAATTCCCGTGGCCTTTCTGTGTGGAGTTTGCATGTTCTCCCCGTGTTTGCGTGGGTTTCCTCCGGGTGCTCCAGTTTCCTCCCACATCCAAAGACATGCGGGTTAGGTGGTTTGGAATCTTTCAAATTGTCCATAGGTGTGTGTGTGGGTGAGTCTGTTTGTCTATTTGTGGCCCTGCGACAGACTGGCATCCTGTCCTGGGTGTACCCCGCCTCGCGCTCTATGACTGCTGGGATAGGCTCCAGCCCCCCGCGACCCTTAATTGGACTAAGCGGTAGAAGATGGATGGATGGACTCCAAATAAGATGTAGAAACATCTCAAGGATGATCAGTGGAAACAGGATGCACCTGAACTCAATTTTAAGCTTCATGAAAGAGCTTTGTATACTTACATACATGTGATTTCTTAGTCTTTTGTTTGTTCTTTTTTACGAAATTGCAAAAATCTTAAAGACTTGTTTCACATCGTCATTATGGGGTTTTCACATACACACACACACCTGTGAATACAATGCTCTACTTTATTCACTTCACCGACACAGGGTGATAAAGGCAGACAGACGTCTCCAGTTGAAACCTTGTTGCTAATCACAGATTCCAGCTGGCCAGTATAGAGGCCACTGCTGCTTGTCCTTTATGCTGGACAACAAATTTAAATAGTATCCACTCATCAGCTTTCCTTTCAGCCAGTATAACTGAAAGGAATTTATTGACCAATTCACAGAATGACCTTCCAGGGACCAAAACTAGAAATACTTCTAGAGTTTTTTTTTTTTTCACTTGAATTAACAACCACCGAATGTTAAAAAGGCCTGTGACTACAGCCAAAAGCCACATTTCTCCCACTCGAGAGTTGATAATGCATCGAGTGCAGCAGCAGCTTGCTTCACTCAGTGTTACTTGATGCTAAAAGCTAAACCATAATGGGTTTGAGTTATGCATTTTTTTTCCTCGACACATATTTCTCCCTCTCGCGAAAACAACTTTGGCAGACAGCAGTGAAAAATCCCAAACCGAAACTGAATTACTCAAATGCAGATTCATGGCTGGTTTTCATCTGTTTACAAAACAACATTGCCACTTCATCCCACCAAGCGTGGACAGACAATGCATCGTGAGAGCTTCCAACAAAAGCACCGCTGACAAATCGGTGAACTTCACAGTCGAGGGAATTTACATGTTGAAAGGCCATAATTTAACTGCTATTTCTGGGAAATATCTCTGAACTTGAGCTTGAGGTTGCTTCTTCTGCACTCATGGTGTGAAGTCATTAACCCACTGAACATGAATAAATTACCACCCGCTGACACTTAAATCATTTTGGAATTCCTCCACTGAATGCATCAGAGGCAGATGGTAGAGAGAGAGAGGAGAGAGAGGAGAGAGGATGAGAGAGGAGAGGAGAGAGAGAGAGAGAGAGAGAGAGAGAAACTGAGTCCACTTAAGACGAACTGACTTCTAAAAACTTACTGTCGAGGATGTAACATTGAAATCCAAGTACATTGTGGAAACTGAGAATTGAGGTCAGGGCTGTATGTGCTGTCAATTAGGATTCATGTATTTCCCTCAACTCACATTCTGTCAGGTTGGAGAAAACCTGAGCTTTTAACTGCTTAAAAGTTACTAAAGCAAAGGCTAAAGAGGCTATGCCTGGGTGAGTGCACACTCTCATATCATGGAGTGGTGTGTCACTCCAAAATTCACTGAGCTCTATTGGAACATGCACTCTGGATATAAGGTCAGACAGAAATCTGGACGGTTCAGGTTCAGGAACAAAATGAGTTACCACAATCAAAGATGAGGATCAGAGTTCAAGTGATCAGCATATATGTTCAGTGATCTGGATTGAACAACAGACCAAAATCAGGATTAATCTTGAGGAACAAAGATGAGTGATAAGGACTAAAGATGATGATCAAAGTTCAACAATCAGGATCAAAGTGATGATCAATGTTCAATGATCACTCACTCATTCACTCACTCATCTTCAACCGCTTATCCAAGATCGGGTTGCGGGAGCAACAGCTCTAGCAGAGGACCCCAGACTTCTCTCTCCCGTGCCCCATTAACCACCTCTGACTAGTGGATCCCAAGGCGTTCCCAGGCCAATGTGGAGCTATAATCTCTCCAAATAGTCCTGGGTCTTCCCCAGGGTCTCCTCCCAGATGGACGTGCCTGGAACACCTCCCTAGGATGGCACCCAGGAGTTATCCTTACCAGATGCTTGAACCACTTCAGCTGCATCCTTTCAACATGAAGGAGCAGTGGCTCCGAGCTCCCCATGGATGCCCGAACTTCTCACCCTCTCTCTAAGGGAGACACCAGCCACCCTCCTCAGGAAGCCCATTTTGGCCACTTGTACCCACAATCTAGTTCTTTCAGTCATGACCCAACCCTCATGACCATAGGTGACAGTAAAAGTTCAACGATTAGGATCTAAATTCAGTGATCTGGATTAAAGGTCAGACAGAAATCAGGATCAATGTTCAGCAACAACAACGTGTGATCAGATGGAAAGACAAGGATTGAAGTTCAGTGATTCAGAGAATTCAGAGAAAAAGAGCAAATAATTTTTAAGGAAGAGAACAAATAAATAAGAACTCAAAAGTGCTCACAGAGCACAGCGATGCCACACACACATTTTAAGGTACCAGGCATGTTCCATAGCCATTTACCAATAAAAACTTGAACTTGTATAAAATTAAACATTTTCCTATATATTAGCATGGAGAAGGAAAATTAACTGACATCTGGCCTTGATTGCTAACCGATCCTTACCAAAATAAATTCCTGTCTTCTCATCTGTAAGTCCGATAAACCTACCAAGATTGAGTGAAAACAGATAAGCTGTTCTCAAGATATCTTAATAAAATTAGTTCTTACAAAGATAGAAGTTAAATACAACTCCAAGGTGACTCCAAAACTTTACACCTCCAGCAGAGTCACAAACGAGGAAAATGTTGTAGATTTAAAAAGGACTGTGTGACTTTCAGAGGATGATACTCTCCTCTCTGAGTGCCAGTCTCCTTTCTATAATCTCTTACAATCGTTCATTTTTTCTTCACCGCTTCCTTGAAGCAGCTTTTATTTGTGTCTCATTGTAGTCCGAACCTCCGCTTTACCCTGCCATCCTTTAAATCAGCCCTTCACCTCCTTCTTATTTAATTCATTTTTTCCCCTTTAACTCCATCCACCCCTCTGTATTTCCTTTCTGTACCCTAACGTGCTTGGCCCATGATTTTTTTTTTTTTTTCTGTGCTCTTATTTTTTTCACCGTTGGCTCGGCTCGCTTTATATTTTCCTCCATCTCACATCTTTATCAACTTTTCCAACTCTTATACTTGCTTCCTTCTCGATTTTACGTCTCCCCCTCTGTTTATTCGTGCCTCACCTCAGTGTTTGAAGCTTAGCATTTCTTCTCCCTTTCCTCTGAAATGGTAGCGTAGGCTGTCCGCAGCTCTTACCAACCACAGAAGAAGGCTGCATTAATATTGCATGCCACTGCCTTATCGACCACAGCAATGCCAGGAATACAAAGCCGGCTACACGACAAGTTAGCAGCTATAGTAGCTGCTTGCACACATGGATGAAAGAGGATACAGAAGTAAACACATACATACAGTATATGCATACTGAGCTGCAGCTGCACAGCCAAATCTGTGGCTTCTGTGGGAATGTTTTTGGGCTCAGTGGTATAAATGAGGCTTATTGACCATGCAAACAACATGCACATCAGAAGAATGTCAGCAGATTAGCTGTGAAACAATTACTCAAGTATTTGTTCAAATAAATAAAAAAAAAAAAAAACTGGCTTAAGACTGCACAGATCTTTGCTCAGTCTGCAAAATCCTTTAGATTTAACCAATTCCTTATATTTAAGTAGGCATCACAGAGCCAGAGAGCAAATCATCCCTCACCCCACTGTCATAATTTAGGGGTGGAAAAAAAGCCTAATGTCAATATTTGACATTATGGCCCCTAAAAATAAATTTGGTTAATGGTGTTGAGCTGTCTTTTCCATAGAGCAATTCTCAAGTACAAGGCAATAGTGTTGTTGGCATGAAGACAGCAAGATGGTGGAGTGAAAATGTCTAAGAAAACATAAGGAGAAAGAGGTTGGGAAAAAGAATTTGGATAGTCAGAGAGATGAAGAAAGCAGACAGGAGTACAAGGAGATGCGGTGTAAGGCAAAAGATAAGTGGCAAAAAACAAAGGAAAAGGCATTTAGTGAGCTGTACAAGACGGTGAATAGTAATGAAGGTGAAAAAGACTTGTACCGATTGGCCAGACAAAGTGACAGAGCTGGAAAGGATGTGCATCAGGTTAGGGTGGTAAAGGATGCACATGGTAATGTGCTGACAAGTGTTGAGAAGGTGGAGGGAACATTTTGAGGAGCTGATGAATGAACAGAATGAGAGAGAAAAGGCTGCATGATGTGGAGAGAGTAAATCAGGAAGTGCAAGGGATTAGTAAGAATGAAGTGAGGGCAGCTATGAAGAGGATTTAGAGTGGAGAAGCAGTTGACCCAGATGACATTCCAGTGGAGGCCTGGAAATGTCTTAGAGAGAAGGCAGTAAAGTTTATCACCAGATTGTAAGTGCCTTTGGCTGCTGCTTTGTTTTTATTTGGGGTTGCCACAGCAGATCTGAAGTAGATCTGTTGATTTAGCACACGTTTAATGCTGGATGCCCTTCCTGATGCAACTCCACAGTACATGGAGAAATGTTGCAGAGGTGGGGTTTGAACCAGGAGCCTTCTGCACTGAAACCAAGCACACAAACCACTTGGCCACTCCAACCAGATTGTTTAATACAATCTCAGAAAGTGAGAGGATGCCTGAGGAGTGAAGGTGAAGTGTGCTGGCTCCTATTTTTATGAACAAGGGTAATGTGCAGAACTGCTATAACTACAGAGGCATAAAGTTGAACAGCCACAGCATGAAGGTTTGGGAAAGAGTATGAGCAGCTAGGCTTAGAAAACAGGTAAAGATCTGTGAGCAGCAATATGGTTTCATGCAGAGAAAGAGCACTACAATGCAATGTTTGCTTTGAGAATAATGATGGACAAGTACGAGGTCTGTTAGAAAAGTAATGGACCTTTTTATTTTTTGTAAAAACTATATGGATTTGAATCATGTGTGATTGCATCAGCCAAGCTTGAACCTTTGTGCGCATGGTTGAGTTTTTTCATGCCTGTCGGTTGCGTCATTCGCCTGTGAGCACGCCTTGTGGGAGGAGTCGTCCAGCCCCCTCGTCGGATTTTCATTGTCAGGAAACTGGCTGATCGACTGCCGCTTTGCTTCATCAAAATTTTTTCAGAGAGTGTGAGAGACAGCCAGGTGGAAACCATCTGGAAAATTCAGATGGCTTTCGGTGAAGATCTAATGGGGATCACACAGATTAAGGACAATTACAACTGGATTAAAGACGGCCCACAGCGGCGGATGGCACGCCGTGCACCGAGCGGCGATCGACAAGCTCAAACAACCAGATGATTTCCAAAGTGAATGCTTTGTTGATCCAGGATGTCGTCTGACTACCAGAGAAATGGCAAGACAGCTGGACATAGCACTTTTTCGGCACATTCCACTGTTACAGGAGTTTTTGTAATGGAAAGAGGAGCAGAGAAATTCGCCACAGAGCTGCTCATGGCGCAGTACGAAAGCACCTCTGTGTTGGTCTCACAGGACAAGCCCTAACATGCCCAGCTCTTGCACCATTCAGAAAATTCAGATGACTTTCGGTGGCTTTTCAGTTGTGTGACTATCCAAGAAATTGTGGACGAGCTGGACATGCCACAACATGTCCTGTGAGGCTTCATCACGACGTTGCTTTTTGTTCTGTGCCCTGCGCCTCCGTCCCGACGTGCAAATTTCTCTGCTCCTCTTTCCATTATAAAAACTCCTGTAACAGTGGAATGTGCCGAAAAAGTGCTATGTCCAGCTGTCTTGCCATTTCTCTGGTAGTCAGACGACGTCCCGGATCAACAAAGCGTTCACTTTGGAAATGATCTGGTCATTTGAGCCTGTCGATCGCCACTCGGTGCATGGCGCCATCCGCCGCTGTGGGCCGTCTTTAATCCAGTTGTAATTGTCCTTAATCTGTGTGATCCCCATTAGCTCTTCACCGAAAGCCACCTGAATTTTCCAAATGGTTTCCATTTGGCTGTCTCTCACACTCTCTGAAAAAATTTTGATGAAGCAAAGCGGCAGTCGATCAGCCAATTTCCTGACAATGAAAATCTAACGAGGGGGCTGGACCACTCCTCCCACAAGGCGTGCTCACAGACGAATGACGCAACCGACAGGCGTGAAAAAAATCACACGCATGCGCACGAAGGTTCAAGCTTGGCTGATGCAATCACACATGATACAAATCCATATAGTTTTTGCAAAAAATAAGGTCCATTATTTTTCTAACAGACCTCGTAATGCCAGAAGGCGTTACATGATCTGTTTGTGGATTTAGAAAAAGCTTATGCACAGTAAATATTGCATAGTAAAATTTACTCTGCTGGGAAAACAGTGGGTAACAGTGCAAATAGAGTTAAATATGCTCTATCATGGTAATAAATTAACTCTATCACAGTGTAAAATCAGCACTTATTGGAGAAGATACATTTGATTTAACAAGACAGTAGAGCTGATTTCATGCTATAATAGAGTGTATTTTACTTTATTTAGGCTGAGACCAAATGTTATCCCAGCAGAGTATATTTTACTCAGCATTGTGGTAGAGAAGTGTGTTAGGGTAGTACAGGACATGTATAGTGTGATAGCAGTGACATGTGCAGTAGGAATGACAGACTCATTCAAGGTGGAGGTGGGATTACACCAAGGATCAGCTCTGAGTCCTTTCTTGTTCGCAGTGGTGATGAACAGGTTGACAGATGATATCAGACAGGTGTCTCCATGGACTATGATGTTTGGAGATGACATTGTGATTTGTAGTGAGAGAAGAGATCAAGTTGGGTCAAGCCTGGAGAGGTGGAGATATGCACTGGAGAGCAGGGGAATGAAAGTCAGTAGGAGCAAGATTGAGTACATGTGTGTGAATTGGAGTGAGCCCAGTGGAATAGTGCTGTTACAAGGAGTAGAGGTGGTGAAAGTTGATGAGTTTAAATGCTTGAGGTCAGCTGTCCAAAGTAATGGAAAGTGTGGTAGAGAGGTGAAGAAGAGAGTGCAGGCAGGGTGCAGTGTGTGGAGAAAGGTGACAGGAGTGATTTGTGACTGAAGAATATCAGCAAGAGAGAAAGGGAAAATCTACAAGACAGTAGTCAGACCAGCTGTGTTGTATAGCTTAAAGATGGTGCACAGTAAAATCACCAGTGTTAAATTAACACCGCAAGTGAACATATGGTCCCACTCTGACCACACTAGGACCACATGTTCACTGGCAGTGTTAATTTAACAATGTCAGTGTTAGTTCTACACGAGTGATTTTACTGTATGGCACTAACAAAAAGACAGGAGGCAGAGCTGGAGGTGGCAGAGCTGAAGATGTTGCAATTCTCTTTGGGAGTGATGAGAATGGACAAGATTAGGAATGAACATATCAGAGGGACAGCTCAGGTGGGCAGTTTGGAGACAAAGTCAGAGAGGTAAGATTGAGATGGTTTAGACATGTGCAGAGGAGGGACCCACAGGATATAGGGAGAAGGATGCTGAGGATGGAGCCACAAAGCAGGAGAAGAAGAGTGAGGCCAAAGAGGAGATTTATGGATGTACTGAGGGAAGACATGCAGGTGGTTAGTGTGACAGAGGGAGATACAGAGGACAGCGTGAGATGGAAACGACTGATCTGCTGTGGCGACACCAAACAGGAGCAGCCAAAAGAAGAAGAAGTGCAGCAGATGAATGCATATTTCACTTCATGATACAAGCAACAGTGGTACTTCTTGGTTTACATTATGCAAAAAAGCTGTTAGCCCCTTCATTTTTCAAGATAGCACCTGGAAATATGTCTTTTTGTTATAAATTTGCACAATCTTGGTTAATTTCAATGCTATACTTGTTAAAGATTATACTGTGGACTAAAGGGGAATTTATATTACTTCAGGCAACATTTTCATGCTTTTAGATGGATTGCACATGTTTTTAGTATGCATAAATACAGGTAGAATGTGTATGCTGCAGAATATGCAATAGTGTTTGGGGTGGAAGGGTTCACTGCCAACAGCTGACCAAATGTGGAGTCAAGGGATTTGGCTGAGCTGCACATCAAGATGTGGCTGAAAGTGTGAAATAAAATCTTATGTGCCATACTGTACTGGAATTAGTGCTTGATTTAGATATAAAGGTAATTACATTTTAAAAAAGCTGCAATTTGATACACTTGTAGGCCACATTTAATTCACGTAGTGTCAAGGGAAAAAGCTATTACACGGACTGACTGTGTCCAGTGTAATCATGTTTTTTGTAAATTTGTGAGTTTCTGCCAATGTACAACAATATGAAACAGGTTTATGACACACACAAAAAAATTACATTTATGAATGAAGATGACTCGGATTATACCTTACAAATTTACATTTGTGTTTAGTAGCATCATACTGAATAATTTAGTACCAGAATACATATATTTGTTTGTCAATTTGTTTTATTTGCACAACTACAGTGTTTAAAAAATTAATTTTGCTCATTGCTTTTTTGACAAAAACATCAGTATTTTACCACATTTTGTTCTTGCATTGTCAAATAAGTGATTGTTACACTTATCTGTTGCACTAAAGAGTTGTTGTAGAATCACACATTAAATGTACTCAAAAATCCACCTATGGCTTTAGTAGAGAAGCTTGAATCTTTGACTGGACTGGGTTGCTTGACGTGAGGACGTTTCAATTCAAATTGCAGAAGCTTCCTCAGCTAAATTCTCGCTCTGGCAGTCTGACTTCTGTCTGACCCTTGTCGAGAAGAACAAAGGTTCTCAACAAGGTCAGACAGAAGTCAGACTACCAGAGCAAGAATTTTAGTTGAGGAAGCTTCTGCAATTTGAATTGAAACGTCCTCACGTCAAGCAACCCAGTCCAGTCGAAGATTTAAGCTTCTCTACTATGGAAACCACCTGGAAAAACTGAGAGCCTACACAGAAACACCTATGGTTTTCTTCAAAGTCCAAGGTGGCACCCAAATGATTGGCCATTCACTTCTTCTTATTGTTATTAATATAATAATTTTCAAGTAGCCATTTGACCATATTGGTAAGTACTACCTTGGAAATCATCATACCAAAGTTGGTGCTTGTATCACAGGAAATGCACAATTTTGCTTTAAATTGATCTGATCTGCTGCACTACAACTGCTTGCTTGACATAAAGCCATTCCAGCAGTACCCAAGAGGCGGAGCACCAGTGACATCCAGTTATCATTTTAAGTCAGTGGTTAGCATCAAAGTCTCACATCCATGCAGTAAGACAGGAAGCACCACAACCCTAAAGACTTGGACCTTCATTCTCCTGCAAAGAAAATTCATTTGGAAAATAATAATTATGGGAGGGAAACCAGCCAAAAAAGAAACAACAGACAGATAATTTGATTATGAAAATGATCATCATTTGCAGCCTCACAGCAGATATTTCAGACAAAAGGATGTAATCAACCTACAAGCTCTGGATATGATGCTGTGGGGGCTGACAAATGGATTTAGAATCACTACTGTGCACAAGCTCACCAGGGTCCTTGCTGAAAATGCTCTCAGAATGATAAACAACAAAACAACAAAACAAAAAAACAATGCCAGCTTGTCTGCACAAGTTGGAACATCCGCCTGGTTTTTCCATCAGCTGGACCGATCACAGTTTATTATCAGCTGCTCTGAACCATGATTGCACTCTCATTTAATGCCTGTATCATCTACTTTGATGGAGCAAATAATTAAAAGCTCTTTCTCTGTGTGTCCATTTGTTCCCACGTGAAGCTCATGTATGTTCCTGCACGTTCATGCAAGAGATTGTCCTTGTATGTCTTTAAATTTCAGTCAGTGCCTGTGTAGGATGGAACTCAGAGTCCCTACACAGACGCACATGTGAGTGCACAGATGCATGAGGGGGTAGTGAACCATTTTAGGCTAAATTGGGTGAGACATGAAGCTCTGCACAGAATGTCTTTTCAAAGGCATTCTTTTATCTTTGGATTCCCTCAAAATCAATAGAATCTGCCTCCAGATGCTGCAGAAGGTTTTGATTATGTCACCGCGCTGTCATCTCTGATGGGCCCAAAGAGTAATTCAAATACCTCAAGTCAACCATTCAGACCAATCAGGAACACCGCTGGGTGACTTTTTCAATTTTAATATCAGGTTGGACAACTCCCCCCCCCCAACCCTTTCTGTATGTGTGTCTATCTGAAAAGATAAAAGAGGCTAAAGTTGACTGACACAAGGGAACATGAAAGTGCTACAGCGGCCGGAGAAACAGAAGGCCCCCAAGTCTGTGTGTGGGTTGAAAATCAAACAAACAAACAAACAAAATGCAAAACAGATGAAAGGCAGACTGATGCGAGAACACGTGCACACACAAACGCCTCTTGATGTGTTTGTCCATTAAGAGCTGGCGGATGGGCAGTTGAGGCATGCAGTGAATAACGCAACAAACAAATGTTTCAGGAAATCTAAAACTGCAGGCTGAAAGCATTTTTTATGGGACTAACAATATCAAAACCTCCGGGCTGTTTACCATCATTTTGGTTTTTTCTCTTTTTTTTTTTTTTTTTGTCTTCTCACAACATTGGTAACCTAAAAATGAATAAATAAAATATATTTCATAATTCTGTTTCAAAGTGTGGTGTGAAGATCATTGTAGGGTTGTCTATAGGGCACCGCGGTCTCGTTTGAACCCTGCATGATACTGCAGGATTTAACCACTTACTAGGACAGCCGGTCCCATTGTACAATATATACACAGCATAACTTTATCTGGAAAAATGGTGTACCTGTTTTGTTTCAGTTGCAATCACCGAAGCAGTCACGAAAAAATGTTTTTGTTTTTTGGCGGTTCCCAGTAGAGAAGGGGAAAACGAGGCAAATGGGAGACATCGTGTTGGTAAGTGTTTTGCCTACACAGGTAACCAGAGTAGCTACATTCTTTGGCCTGCAAACCACGTCGACACGTCTGAGCTGGGGGTCATAAACAAACTGCAACACGTCCACTTTCCCGCTGCACTGTCACTTTTTTCTTTGCATTTTCACTTTGTTTGGATGTCATTTGCCGAAAAACTCAGAGAAAGAAACTCAAAGAAATTACATCATATGCATCATATTTTATCCCTTTAGCGCCTGCCCCCAAATGAGACTGCAATGCCCAATTAACACATTGCAGAATCATGTATGAAACTCCACACAGAAAGAAATTCAGCGTCCACATTCCTCTCTTTGAAGATGAGCCGTCTAACTGCCAGTTACCTGAGTATTAGATTTCATCGACATTTGTGATTGCTTTGTCTCTGACAGTCCAAGTTTGAAAATGATAGTCCCTGGATTCTTGGGTACAACAGTTTGAGAATAAGTAAATTAGATTTTATTTAATGGATTTAGATTTTTTTTCTCCCGACTGCCAACATTGCAGTTGTTTTTATTTTTTATTTTTCATGATTGCTAGGCAGTGATGGAATTGAATGAGATAAAGAGCAGCTCTAACCCTTTTCAGATGACTTTAATTTTGACTGATCAATACCTGATGAAGGAATCATAGTAACAGAACTGCTACTTTATTCATACCTGCTGCCAAAATGACATCTATTTTCCAGACCAGTTCCAACATTTTCGTCATGTGCATTAAGGCTCAATTTAAGGTTGAACAATTTTTTTCCAATTATGTAACAGAGATATGAAGAAAAAGAAACAATAATGAAACTACTAGATTAAGAACTTTATTAATCCCAAAGGAAATTGTTTTGTCAGAGTGCTGAAAACTGTAACAGTAAACATAGCTTTTTTTTTTCTTTGACAGTGAGAACAGTGAGTACATGTTTAGACACAATGACTGAAGACCCTTTCACAAGATGTTGACAGTATTGCACATAACTCTGAGTTACTGAAAAACTGTGATCACTATGTATTCATCCTGCAGAAGGGGGAGGAGTTACACAGTCTGTCACAGGTTGAAGTACCACCTGTGGTGTTCTGTGGAGCACCTCGGCGGCCTCACTCTTTTGCTAAAGGTGTTCCGACAGGACATCATTGTGGCATGCAGGGGGTGTTGTCACGGATGGTGAGCAATTTTCTCAACATCCTCCTCTCCAACACCTCCATCACAGACTCCAGTTCCACCCCAGGACAGAGCCAGCCCTCCTGATGAGCTTGTTGAGTTTGTTCATGTCAGCTGCCTTCAGCCTGCTGCCACAGCACATGACAGCATAGAAGATGATGCTGGAGACCACTGAGTGATAAAACATCTGTGACATATTTCTGCAGACATTGAAAGATCTGAGCCTCCTGAGGAAGTACGGTCAGTGGTGACTTTTCTTATACACAGCATCTGTGTTTACAGTGCAGCCCAGTTTGTTGTCTATGTGGAAACCCAGACACTTGTAGTAGTGGTGCAGCTTAGCTAAAATTTCTATAAAAAATGTTTATTTTGTGATAAAATCATGGAAATGGGCACACATGACCTCTAATGTGCTACATGAGTCAATAAAGAATTACACAGGGGTCAAAATTTAAAATGCTCGAATCATGTTGAAAACTATACCACATTATTTGTCTGATTATAATGTTCACAAAAAAGGTATAGTTTTAGGTATAGTCTATGACTGAATTCCATGGAGTTATCAAATCAAATCAAATCAATTTTACTTATATAGCACCAAATCACAACAAACAGTTGCCCCAAGGCGCTTTATATTGTAAGGCAAAAGCCATACAATAATTACGGAAAAACCCCAACGGTCAAAACGACCCCCTGTGAGCAAGCACTTGGCACCAGTGGGAAGGAAAAACTCCCTTTTAACAGGAAGAAACCTCCAGCAGAACCAGGCTCAGGGAGGGGCAGTCGTCTGCTGGGACTGGTTGGGGCTGAATGAGAGAACCAGGAAAAAGACATGCTGTGGAGGGGAGCAGAGATCAATCACGAATGATTAAATGCAGAGTGGTGCATACAGAGCAAAAAGAGAAAGAAACACTCAGTGCATCATGGGAACCCCCCAGCAGTCTACGTCTATAGCAGCATAACTAAGGGATGGTTCAGGGTCACCTGATCCAGCCCTAACTATAAGCTTTAGCAAAAAAGGAAAGTTTTAAGCCTAATCTTAAAAGTAGAGAGGGTGTCTGTCTCCCTGATCCGAATTGGGAGCTGGTTCCACAGGAGAGGAGCCTGAAAGCTGAAGGCTCTGCCTCCCATTCTACTCTTACAAACCCTAGGAACTACAAGTAAGCCTGCAGTCTGAGAGCGAAGCGCTCTATTGGGGTGATATGGTACTATGAGGTCCCTAAGATAAGATGGGACCTGATTATTCAAAACCTTATAAGAAGAAGAATTTTAAATTCTATTCTAGAATTAACAGGAAGCCAATGAAGAGAGGCCAATATGGGTGAGATGTGCTCTCTCCTTCTAGTCCCTGTCAGTACTCTAGCTGCAGCATTTTGAATTAACTGAAGGCTTTTCAGGGAACTTTTAGGACAACCTGATAATAATGAATTACAATAGTCCAGCCTAGAGGAAATACGAGTAAATGCATGAATTAGTTTTTCAGCATCACTCTGAGACAAGACCTTTCTAATTTTAGAGATATTGTGCAAATGCAAAAAAGCAGTCCTACATATTTGTTTAATATGCGCATTGAATGACATATCCTGATCAAAAATGACTCCAAGATTTCTCACAGTATTACTAGAGGTCAGGGTAATGCCATCCAGAGTATGAATTCCTAAAACCTGACTGAAACTCTTCAATAGACCATTCTCTGCAGATGATCAGTTAGCTGTTTTAACAACTACCCTTTCAAGGAATTTGAGAGAAAGGAAGGTTGGAGATTGGCCTATAATTAGCTAAGATAGCTGGGTCAAGTTATGGGGTAAAAAAACAGCAAAAAATGGCAACAAAGGTCAGTTTCAGGTTGTACAGGGGTCAAAAGTTAAAGTTGCTCCAATTTTGGCAAAACAAATGATGCAATTTATTGGCTGAGTTAATAACATTTTAAAAAGAATAGTTTCCACCATCTGCCATGCTTAGTTATCATGTTACAGGGTAACATATGTCATAAATCCAATAGACGTCAACCTTGTTTGACCTTTACTATGGAGACCAAGCATTCAACACAGTCAAAACTATTCCATTTATTAATCCTTTTATTTCAACCAATAATCTAGCTAGCTTAGACTATCTTATTTTCTAGTTTGTTATCTTCTTGTACAAAACATGGGTGCTAAAATTGCTTGTCTACACTTCTACAGGGATACAGTTGCTATTTATTTTAATTTATTGAGATCTTAATGTTCTCTGTTCCATTTAGAAAACAGAGACCAGGTCCCTGCCAATGAAATCAGTCAGACTCAAAAACAGCTTTTTTCCAACAGCTGTACGGACACTATACCAAGTCATTAACTGATGTTTCTATGTGTATTTGTCTATTTATTGTGTGTTTGTTTTGTGTTGACACAGAGATCTGAGCATTTCATGCTGTACTGGAACAAATTTCACCAACTTGTTGTATGGTCCTGAATAAATGAATCTTGAATCTTATGCTTATTTTATTTTATTGGTATTCCATGTAGCCTCGAGGCCATGGTTCTCGACCGGAAAAAGGTGCTTTGCCCTCTTCAGGTCGGTGGAGTGTCCTTGCCTCAAGTGGAGGAGTTTAAGTATCTCGGGGTCTTGTTCACGAGTGAGGGACAGATGGAGCGTGGGATCGATAGATGGATCGGTGCAGCATCTGCAGTGATGCGGTCGCTGTATCGGACCGTCGTGGTGAAGAGAGAGCTGAGTAGGGGGGGCAAAGCTCTCGATTTACCGATCGATCTACGTTCCAATCCTCACCTATGGTCATGAGATTTGGCTCATGACCGAAAGACACGAGGATTGCGAGTACAAGCGGCCGAGATGAGTTTCCTCCGCCGCGGGTGGCTGGGCGCTCCCTTAGAGATAGGGGTGAGGAGCTCAGTCACGACGGGAGAGCTCGGAGTTGAGCCGCTGCTCCTCCACGTCGAAAGGAGCCAGTGAGGTGGCTCGGGCATCTTTTTCGGATGCCCCCTGGATGCCCGATGGAGAGGTGTTCGGGCACGTTCCCATCTGGAGGAGGCCCCGGGGAGAACCAGGACATGCTGGAGGGACTACATCTCTCAGCTGGCTTGGGAATGCCTTGGGGTTCCCCCGAGGCTGGGGGATGTGTGTGTGGATCGGGAGTTCTGGACGGCTTTGCTTGAGCTGCTGCCCCCCGACCCGACTCTGGATAAAGCGGTAGAAAATGGATGCATGGATGGATGGATTCCAATGGATATTGTGGCTATATACACATAAACTATATACTTATTGCTACTTTTTATTAGAGATTATGAGATTATGTCGTTGCAATCTGTAAATGTTTAATCGAGCTCCTCAGCGTTGTCAAGTTTTAGCCTCACATGGACCACAATGGAAATAAGCATTGGTTTATTGTGTCATCTGTGTATCATTGATATATTCACCTTTCTGTGTTCATATTGATTTTACAAAATTAACTCATCAATTCTGTAAATACTGATGATTTTGTTTTACTCTAAATACTATTTTATCTGAGGGAACAAGGCTGTCCATATTTCCAGACTGAGAACTGCTGGACTCAGCATCGAAGAGTCAGCTGGTGGTCTCCTGTCAGCCGTCGTCTGGTAGAATGCCACCTATGAGGCCTCACAGTTGATCCCAGATATACTGGACATCTTCATGTTGCAAGAACTAACAATGTGCACAGTACCGAAACTACAAAGCTTTCATTTAGTTTTGTACAACCCCAATTCCAATGAATTTGGGATGTTGTGTAAAATGTAAATAAAACAGAATACAATGATTTGCAAATCCTCTTTAACCTATATTCAAACTGAATACACCACAAAGACAATATAATTAATGTTCAAACTGATAAACTTTATTGTTTTTGGTGCAAATATTACTTATTTTGAAATGGATGGCTGCAACACGTTTCAAAAAAGCTGGGACAGTGGTATGTTTACCACTGTGTTACATCATCTTTCCTTCTAACAACCACTCAGTAAGTGTCTGGGAACTGAGGACACTCATGATTGGGTATAAAAGGAGCATCCCAAAGGCTCTGTTGTTCACAAGCAAAGATGAGGGGAGGATCACCACTTTGTGAACAACTGCATGAAAAAATAGTCCAACAGTTTATGAACAATGATTCTCAATGTTCATTACAAGAAATTTAGGGATTCCATCATCTACAGTCCATAATATAATCAGAAAATTCAGAGAATCTGGAGAACTTTCTACATGTAAGCAGCAAGGTCGAAAACCAACATTGAATGCCCGTGACCTTCGATCCCTCAGGAGGCACTGCATTAAAACAGACATATTGTGTAAAGGATCTTACCGTGTGGGCTCAGGAACAAAATGGTAAATGGACTGCATTTATATAGTGCTTTTCCATCTGCATCAGACGCTCAAAGCGCTTTACAATTATGCCTCACATTCACCCCGATGTCAGGGTGCTGCCATACAAGGCGCTCACTACACACCGGGAGCAATAGGGGATTAAAGGCCTTGCCCAAGGGCCCTTAGTAATTTTCCAGTCAGGCGGGGATTTGAACCCATGATCTTCTGGACTCAAGCCCAACACCTTAACCACTAGACCATCACCTCCCCTTCAGTGGACAAGGAACACTTCAGAAAACCATTGTCAGTTAACACAGTTCATCACTACATCTACAAGTGCAAGTTAAAACTCTACCATGCAAAGCAAAAGCCATACATCAACAACATCCAGAATCGCCACCCACTTCTCTGGGCCTGAGCTCATTTGAAATGGTCAGATGCAAAGTGAAAAAGTGTGCTTTGGTCTGATGAGTCCACATTTCAAATTGTTTTTGGAAATCATGGACATCGTGTCCTCTGGACAAAAGAGGAAAAAGACCATCCAGACTGTTACCAGCGCTAAGTTCAAAAGCCAGTATCTGTGATGGCATCGGGGTGTGTTAGTGCCCATGGCATGGGCAACTTACACATCTGTGATGGCACCGAACTGAAAGGTACATCCAGGTTTTGGAGCAACACATGCTGCCATCCAAACGTCTTTTTCAGGGACATCCCTGCTTATTTCAGCAAGACAATGCCAAGCCACATTCTGCACGTGTTACAATTGCGTGGCTTCGTAGTAAAAGAGTGCAGGTACTAGACTGACCTGCCTGCAGTCCAGACCTGTTTCCCATTGAAAATGTGTGGCACATTATGATGCGCAAAATACGACAATGGAGACCCCAGACTTTTGAACAACTGAAGTCATACATCAAGCGAGAATGGAAAGAATTCCATCTACAAAGCTTCAACAATTAGTGTCCTCAGTTCCCAGATTACAGATTCCCTATATCATTTCCTTTTAGCTCATGTAAATGTTGCAGGTGTGACACAAAGATAATTCAGCTCCTCTTGAAACATTTCCATGCCATGTGTGCTGCCCCCTTGTGGCTGTTTGTGTTACAAGACATCATTGTGACCCACAGCAGATTATGTCTGGGTAATGCTGATTAAAAAGGATTTTCTCCTCAGGTTTTAATGAGAAGCTCAGCAGTGTCTGCAGAGCTGACTGCACTCTACTCCCTCTCAGCCGTTTATGTGAGCGTGAGTGTGTGTCTTTGTGTACATGGGCTCCGAATTGCATTTCTCTTTTCGTTTTCCTCCACCCATTTTATGTAGCCCTTCTTTCCGCTTTATTCTCATTTAACCCCTCTCCAATTTCTTCTGTCTCAGAGCTGTTACACACTCAGCCTGAAGGTAAACATATCTTAAATCCGAAAGATTTCTGAAAAATGAATATAACAACAACCAAATGTATGCATACTATGTTATATACACTATGGAAAAGAAAACTTTCCAGTCACAAAATTAAGCTCCAAACTTTATATCATAAATGGCCAGTTTGCTGGGACAGTGCATTTTGCCAGAATTGAAGACAAGTCCTCTTTGTCTTCCCTTACCAAAAAATAGTACTGATAAGTATATAAAAAAGTAAACTAGAAGTATACTTGAAACATACTTGCATATACTACTTTTTGGTAAGGGTTCATAATGTTGGATGCATCTCTATCTACAGAAGAAGTAACTCAAGTCCTATGTAGGCACTGAGGCCAATTTGTGCAGGTTGCTCCCATTTACATGATGTGCCTTGTATAAAGACAAATAGCACATTGTAGAGACACGTTGCATGATTAGGGCCAATTATTTATTTTTTTTTTTGTGTGAGATGGTACTAAAATGTTTTTGTTTCTGTAGTGTATGTACTACATCAGTGGTTAAAATGTATCATTACACTAAATACTATGAGATATTTTTAAGGTTCTGATGAGAGTTTCTTTGACTAAAGAAAGTCTGAGACCAGTGTTTCTCAAATGCTGTCAGACCCAAGGACCAATTAACCAATGAACAAAAAAGGTTGCAGAACACCAAACTGCCCAAATATCCAAAAACAATAGGTTTGCTTACCACTGCCGCAGTCTATTACTATCCTGTATCAGCCTCCAACCAACAGGGTCAAGCCAAAGCTTCCTGCTGTGAAACTGCATGGACAGGTCCTGGAAAACATGACCCACTTTCCATACCTGGGCAGCCATGTATCATGAAACACCGACAAGATCCAATACAGACTCAACTGTGTAGAAACTGTCTCCAGCTTGCTTCACACCCATGTTTTCAATATCAGAGACATTCGATAAGAAATGAAAATCCTTATCTACAAAGTTGTTCTCATGCCAACCCTGCTGTATGGATCTAAGACCTGGAGCACCTACCACTGCCACCTGAAGACCCTCAAGAGAGTCCACCAACGCTGACTGAGGAATATTCTCCATATCAGGTGGGAAGACTACTGTCCCAACATCAGCAGCATGGCTGAAGCCAAACACTAGACCATGGACTGTGTCATCATCAAGGTGGGTGAGTCACGTGATTTGGCTGGATGATAGCCTACTTCCCAAGCAGATCTTCTGCTCCCAGCTGAGTGAAGAAAAACAGTCCAGAGGAGGGCAGAAGTAATGTGACATGGACCTCCTGAAGCACAACCTGAACAGCTGCTAGAAGACCTGGGAAGAACAACGGAGTGACCCAGCCAGCTGGAGAAGAATGGTCCACACCAGAGTGGGGGCCTTAGACAAAATGCAGACAAACAACACAAAAGAGAAGAGGAGAAAGAGGAAGGACAGAGAACAAGAGCCTGAGAAACAGAAGCTTCCTGCAGCAACAACGTGCAGTGTCTGTCAGAAACACTGCATGTCAAGACTGGGTCTGTTCAGTCATCTCCCTGTCCACCATTCCGTCGGAATCGATGACGAGATGATCTTCCTCATCATCACAGGATTGCAATGATGTTATTAATATGTATTAGAGTGATTTTTACACAGTTTGAGAAACATTGTTAGTTGGAATGTATTACTTTAAAATGTAACATTTTACCATCAGACCTTCAGTGGTCTGTGGACAACTGTTAAAGGAAGGCTGCCCCAGACTAAAGTTTGCATAGGCCATTCTAACAGTTTCAAGATTTTACAAAGCCCAAGAAACAGAAAACAAGAAATCAAACCACATCTGCTTCAGGCATGGCATCTCATGGTCACTCGAGCATCCCGTTGTCCAAGACACCAATCCTATGCACTTCCCTCTGTGCCTCAGACAAAGAGAAAAAGAGCATAATCAGTTGGCCAGAAAACTCCACTTAAGGCCTGGTTCACATGGCAGGATTTTAAAATTATCCATTGTTTTCCAAAACCTGAGGGAACACACACGTGGAGATTAAAAAATATCATAGATCTAACAGGTTTGATTGTGCAGTGTGTGGTGTTCAGCCACACGGTGAAGTCAACACACCACAAACGAACAGATTTCACACATGAACATTCCCAGGTCAGACAGGAAATCTCACAAAATCTCTCGAGATTAAACGTGACTTCATACTAAACAAACTGAGATACTTTGTAGACTATTTACAACAGAGGGAAAAAATGACACAAAAAGAAAAAGAAAAGGCGTTCTTTAAAGGAGTGGAGACAGCACGACCACCGGACTTTCTGCTAAGCAATAACAGCTGTTTTGATGTTATTTTCTGCTCCATGCTCTGTGTGTCCATCACCTCGCTTTCTGATTGGCTACACATCACAGTCAGCAGGCTGCATGCACATTTGTGGTCAGAATACACAACACACACTGCGACATCGTGCCAAGACAATCCAGTATGTTGAATATCCCTGATTTGCAATTAGAGCGTCCCTGACATCCTTCCAAGCAGATCAGAGTGCTCTTAACACACCACACACGGCAGGAATAGCTGATAAAATTATCTTTAGCATCATCACGATTGTCCGGCGTCCTTAAGATTATCGGAAGGGGAAGATCAGGACTCATATCGGCCTAATTATCTTGCTGTGTGAACGAGGCATTAGGTAAAATTCATCAGCAGTAACTCAACAGGAAAGCATAGAAAATACTAAGGTGATTGCAAGCCACTAGCCCTAAGCTTCACTAAAAGACCCAGAATTTAGATAAAGTTGAGGACAAGACCTGTTCCGTTACAAATAAAATTAATTTAAAAAGATAGGAAGCATAGTTCCATACTATGCCAATATGCTAGCCACAGAGAGGAAAAATAAATGTCTTAACTCTGGACTTCCATGTCTCTACAGAATCTGACTGTTTTATATTCATAGGGAGCCCAATCCACAAAACAGATGCATAATAAAAGAAGGCTCTGTGGCCTGCAGAGTTTATTCAACCTAGGGACACAAAGTAGTTCTGCCCCCTGAGAATGCATGATTCAAAGAAATTTTTCAAATCAAACTCAGCCAAAAAATTAATAGAATTGCAGGATTCAGAGATCTCTGGCAACCTCAAAGAACTCTGTAGTCCTAAATAATTCAAAACAAAATAATCTGAAAAGTTGCTAGATGTTTAGTGCTTTGTTCAGACTCCAGAAACCAGGTTCACATACTGTGTGGAAAATTTGTAATTAACACATGGTCACATCCAAATAGTCACATTTTGATGCAAAACCTTTTTTTTTTTTTTTGTCACATTGTGATGCAAAGGAGCACTCACCAAGTTGCTTTGAGAGAGTGGAGGTGACATCTTGTGGTGGAGTATTTTATGATCACCCACACCATGTCCAAGAAAAAATGACAAAGGCTTGACTGTGGTCAACTTTCAACATGGTCTGCAGTACCAGGCTGTTTTTCTGAACATATGTGCAATCCCAAAGGACATATAGAAATGTGTGGGCTGTGGGGTTACACAGTTTGAAACATATAGATTCATGTACAGTATATCAGTGGAGCATAAAAGAGGCATTATTGCACTGGAAAACACTGAATGCAACAAAAATGACATTCAGAGCCACCCAAACAACACAAGGCATAGTGAGAATGCAAATTAAGCTTTAGAAAAATGTTTCACTATAAAATGTTTTTACATCCATTAGCAATAGGCGCAAATACAGCTTGTTTATGTCAGCATGTCATTTTATCTGTGCCTTTACACAATTTTGTTCCTGTGTGTCTCCTGTGTTTTTTATGGGTTTGTGGTCTTTGTGGTGGCCACAGTGGTTTGTGTGTGTGATTGTGCCATGCCAGACTGGCCCCAGGGTCCCAAGCCATCACGCTTTATGAGGTATGGCAAGGTGAGAGCAAAACATCTGCTGGTCCAGAGAAAAGCTGTGGTCTGGGACGCATACTGGGTTTTGGTAGTGTGCACCTGACAAACACGTCAGTCTTATTTACATATATTGACCTCAAAAAGCACAGTGACCTGACAGTCATATCCAAGGTTTGGTCTTAAATGTTATGAAATGGGCAGATTGGGAAAAGTGGTTGATCTCACATTTGTAAAATTGATGCAGTCTGGCCAGAGAATATGAATTAAAATTTTGTCACACCATTACTGCAGATGATTGACAAATGTATAATGAGTACCTGACATGACCAGCAGTTTGTAAAACGGCACCGAGGCAAGCCACCATCAACTGGAGTCAAGCGCTTCCAGTGGTGAGATCTGTTTCCATGTGCTCGATTGTTAGGGATTAGAATAAGTTTTCACCGAAAGGCAAATATGTTTGGTTATTGGTTTTGAGAAACACATTATTATTGATCATTGTTTTGCACAGTTTGTGAATCTGAATTAAGTATGAGTTGTACCTGGAATACATCGTAATTGTGCTATTGCAACTGGCAATGTCCAAAGCTTTTCCATGGTCATGAAATGGAAGTATTATCCGATTTCCCCAAATCTTTAGGCATTTCAGAAAAAATAAATAAATTCAAATCCTTATTCTAGCTTGAACCATAAACCATTTGCAAGGTTGATATGCAGCTATGAAAAGTTTCAAACCTTGTTCCAACACTGGAAGCAAGCAACATCCTTCCAGAAATGGAAGCAAAATTCTGGAGTTAAATAATTAAATAAATAAGAACATCTTTCAGCGGCTGCGTTCTCTGATGTTTTGGCACTCCATGAAAGTGTGTGCTGAACCAGCTGTTCTGAAATGAGGCCACAGCGCATAAAGAATTTTGCAGTTGTGTCATTATCTCACCCTACCGCCATCAAAACAAGTGAGTGTAGTTCACATAACCTGAAGATTATAAATCATTTTTCAGTATTAACTGTTTTTTTTTCTGGAAAATAAGTAACTTTTTTTTTTTTTTTGCATCAGATTAGGAGGTCATGTGATTTATACTCCAATGCAACTTAAAAAAAAATCTTTCATTTATTTTTCATAATGCTAACCATTTACATAGGGTTTCTGAGGAATCAAGGCACCAAAGCAATGACACAGTACAGGCCAATAATAAAATGTACACAACAACAATGCACAAAAATCCCAAACTCTATATGTTATAATCAGTGGCAGGCACAGTTCAACTAATCCAATAACAGATTATTATCTAAACTGATGTTTTTACTAGCGGATTAGCTTTTCAAATAAGTTTTAAAACCATCATTGAACCAATTATCTTCCGATAAATTTAGTTCCAATAACTTTCAGTCTGTTAACATTTTTTTTTTTTTGCTGATAAAGTGAACAAAGTTTAACGTTCAGAAATGTTTGTAAACCCTAAAATCAAGCATTTTAGCCTGTCTGTTGTGTATTTGTGGCAGACAGGCTGCCTTTCACTTGTTGATCATTAAGTGCAAGATGTGATTGGCCGGTCAACACAGTGAGCATTGTGGGTAGTGTAGTTCAGGTTCACTTTGGACGTTACACGGTTACCGTCCGCTCGACACAAACAAAACAGACTAATTTTAACATTATTTTATTTTATTCCTTTATGGCTGAATGGATAATTTAATCACCAAGACGCAGCTGTGTATACAGAGGGACTTTTTGCCACTATTTAGACACTGTTTTGGATAAAAAAGGATGCTTTATTTCTTCAGATGAATGCCACTGAAACAGGTAAGAATTTATATTTGCTAACATGTCTTTTTTTCTGCCAATCAATGCATTAAAGGACGTATTTCGGTTGTTTAAGCTGCAGGGTTCAAAATGTGTGAAAAAAGCAGCAGTTTTTTTAGTTTGTGTATCTAATACTGAGATAAACTGTGACTCCTAATACCGTGTTTTACTGCTTTTGAAAGATGATGACAGTGTTTGGGGTTTTATTTTTTATTCATTCATTTTTCATGCAGTCTTATGTGTTTGTGATCCTTGAATTTACCCACCAGCGAAAAGTGAAAGTGAAGCTGGTTTATCAGAAGCCGACAGTGTAATCTGATGTTGCCGCATCCGAATCAATACTAAAAGTTATCGGTTATCTGTAATAAAGATCATTTTTTTTTAGCAGTTTATCGGTTTAGCTTCATAAAAAAAAACTTTTCAGTTATCACATTAATGGTTATGGAAGCTAACTTTTTGGTTAACTGTGCTCACCACTGCTTATAATACAGAAATAATAAAACAGTAAAAAAAATAGATGCATTTTCTTTCCTCTTCAACAGGCATTTTTTGACTGGTAAGTTTTTTTTTAATCAAATCATTTTCTCTTGAGAGGAAAAATATACAATGACTCATGGGATTGTATGGGCCGTGAAGGATACAACTTCTGTAGCTTTCATTTTTTGGGGGGAAGAAGGCTGCATTTGTCAGCCACATTCTAAGAAGCCTTTAAAATGAGACACAGTGTAGTCGCATTACTGCCACACATTTGGTCGGGAAATGCAGCCTTTGAAGGATGCAGCGTATGAATCGAGACATAGTATGGTTATTCAGCGACTAAAAACATACGACCACCTCCTGGACTGGAGTGTGCAACAGCAGCTTCACAGAGCTAAAAAAAAACCCCACACAGTTCACTTGAACATCTGTGAAGCCACGCTGGATTTCAACAGTGTTGTTTTTATATACAAACAGACAAGAACATGCACATATATTTGCACTCACATTCATAAACTCACACACATCCTCCTCCTGAGGCCATCGTTCCTCTGATCCTCTCTCCTGGTTGGCTCTTGTTCTCTTTTAGTCCAGCACTCGCCTCATGTCAAGGGCATTGGAACAATCCCCTAGTACCTGCCATTCTGCTCCCCCCTCCACTGCTCTTCCCACTCAACCCCCCCATCTTCTCAGAACACCCCGGAGAGAAGAACTGCCATGTAAGGTCTAGTGGAGAGAGGATAGACAAAAACGAGTGTCAGACCGCCTCTGACATAAGAATCAGTGAGCCTGCCCACATCTATTCTCTCCAACCTTGTCCGTCAGACTGCCTGTCTGTGAGTTAGAAGTGTGTGTCGGGTTTTTTTTTTTTTTATCTACCCTTTTTGTATGCAAGCGTACTAACCTGACAAAGTAACTTTTCTTTTCCATCCCTGGAAAGCTAGAGGGAAGATGTACTTTCACTCCAGTTCTGCATTTTTGGCCACTAAGTAAATTAGTCAGGTTGAAAGTAAAGTTCAGTGCACCAAAACAGCTGGAAGTGAGACTAAATCCAGCTGTGGAGGATTCCATATTTTCATCTGTTGTCACATTTATTTTGAGCTCAGTCAAACTTTTTGTCTTCAAAGTATGGTGATAAAGACAGCAGGTGTTTGGTGTACATTTCAAACTAGATTCCCATTGATAGGGATTTGTTCAAACACTTACCATTATGTCCCTGGTGGCTCAAAGATAGAATCCATTTATTTCTAAAAAATATATTTCCATATCGGAAAATGGAATTTATTTATCATCACCCACGTGCACTGATGGGAATAACAGCCTTAAAATAAACGCTGGCAGAAACGGCAACCGCAAGGTTCTGCAAGGTTCAAACCTTGGCCCCACTCTCTTTTCTCTGTACATGTTGCCACTTGGATCAACCTTTGCAAACCACAATGTAGTTTCACTGTTATGCAGACGACATTCAAATCTATCTCCCATTGGAACAAACTGATACGGTCACTGGGGGCAGGGTGGTCAGCTGTATCGCAGAAATAAAACAATGGTTCCTACACCTAAATCAATCAATCAACTTTTTTTTTATATAGCGCCAAATCACAACAAACAGTTGCCCCAAGGCGCTTTATATTGTAAGGCAAGGCCATACAATAATTATGAAAAACCCCAACGGTCAAAACGACCCCCTGTGAGCAAGCACTTGGCAACAGTGGGAAGGAAAAACTCCCTCTTAACAGGAAGAAACCTCCAGCAGAACCAGGCTCAGGGAGGGGCAGTCTTCTGCTGAGACTGGTTGGGGCTGAGGGAAAGAACCAGGAAAAAAATGAAGACAAGACTGAGTGGATTCTGTTTGGTGACTCACAGATAATGGATATTGGGGGATGGTCGGTTAAACCCACTGTCAGAAATCTTGTGGTGATGTTTGACAGTGGTTTTAACTTTGACAAACAAATTGACTCTGTGGTAAAATCAAGTAATTATCAACTATGGCTTTTTCCGAATGTGAAGCCTTTTTTAAATCATGTAGCTCTGGAAAAAGCCATTCATGTTTTTATTAGTTCTCGGCTGGACTATTGTAATGGGCTTTACTTTGGAGTCTCCCAGTCGTCCGTTAGTCGACTTCAGCTGGTTGAAAATGCTGCAGCACATCTATTAACTGACATGCGTAGACGTGACCATATCACCCAAGTCCTGTACACTCTGCATTGGCTTCCAGTTTGGGCTAGAATTGATTTTAAAATTCTTATGTTTGTTTTTAAGGCTCTGATTTGTTTGGTCCCATCATACTTAGCTGAGCTGCTGACACATCAGGACCAAAACAGAGTTTTGAGATCATCAAACCAGTGTGCACTAGGCCCAAGGTCCAGATACTGCCACTGCGGAGACAGGGCTTTTTCTGTGGCCACACCCAGACTTTGGAACAAGCTTTCCCTGAGATCTGCACCATCACTGACTTGGAACCTTTTAAATCTAAATTAAAAACCTTCCTTTTTAGAATGGCTTTTGTACAACCAGCAATGCTCTGACATTTTATTTGGTTTTTATCTGTAAATATTTTTGGATGTATATTTTTATTGATGTGTCTGTTTTAAATTTGCTTATTGCCTTATGGTTTTAAGTATTATCTCTCTTGTGTGTTTCTCTTGGTGCTTAGTGGTGGGTGTTACACTCTGTCTGGGCCACACCCTGTTCTGGAACTTTCCCCACACATGCTTCTAATCTGTAGCTCATCACCTGGTTGCACGAGTTCCCCGCCAGATCATTGTACATTCGTTTCCAGCTGTTTTCCAGTCCTGCTTCCACATTGAGTTTTTGACCACCTGCCTGTTTATACTGACCACACCTTACGCCTGATGTTTTGGATTTGTTTGCTGCTTTTGGATTGCCTTGCTGTGTATCGGATGCCACTGAATACTTCAGTAAACGAACAAGAGTTGTGTTGTCGAGTCTAGCATTTGTGTCTAGACGTCTCAGTCCACCAAACCTGATACAAGTTAATAAGCCATTTTTATCTCATCTGCAGCAGAACTGCAAAGTATTTGTTTTTCATTTCATTGGTGAGTGGGGAGAGAGGGGCGGGACAACCACATAAGTGATGGTGAAGAGTAAAATTTCATGGTAAGCAACCAGAGGCAGAGGTTGTCAGGGGTTCATGCGCAAATACAAACACACACTCATTCGTTCACACCAATGAACCAGACACACACATCATTTGCATTTTTCAACTGGAACTCAAGACATTATTTTCTCCTCACTGAGAGAAAAGGCAAGAATGTACACATGAACAAGTATAATTTAATTGTAGATTTATTTGATGGCCAGTTGTGGCCTGTTAAGGTGCAATAAATGTCAAAGTTCTGAAATATATATTTTGTTGAATTGTTACATTATAATCATAGTATATTCATAATCTTCTGTAGTAATTAATTACTTTTATAATGCTGTAACTCAATTACATTTTGGGTAAAAGTAACTAGTAACTATGCAGCCATTATGCCATTGCTTACTGATTTTCACAGATCTGGCAACTTGCTTCTGACAGATTGTTTGTCGCTGTGACACCACTCTGAACTTCACATGGTTGTATATGCTTCTTTTATTTCTGTTTAGCACTCTTCTGGTTATTAATTGTATCTACTCTGAACGTTAATTAACAACAGTCCTGTTGTGAATCGCTAGCAGTTAGTATTCGCTAGCAGTTAGCATTCACTAGCAGTTAGCATTCAGTAGCTTTCGCTAGCTAGGTTGACCCCTCCCCTCCCCCATCGTTACTTTTTATAGCTGTTTCTTTTTTACCCGTTAAATACTTCTGTTCGTTTTTCAGTCGAACTGCTGTGAATTTTAAGTCATTATTATACTCCTGTGTAAAATCTTAGGAACGGCTAGCATTTTCGCTAGCAGTTAGCGTGCCTTAGGTATTTTGGACCCCCGTCATCATTTTTTCATTTCATTTTTTTACACTCCTGTTAGTTAATTAACTGTTTAGTGTATTTTATAGCTGCTGCTTTTTTTTAATACTTCTGCTAGTTTTTCAGTGTAACTGATGTGAATTTTAATTCATTTATTTGCATCTGTGTGAGCCTTAGGAGTGGTTAGCTTATCCATTATTGGTTAGCTCGTGTTTGCTTGGCTACATTCTTGAATTTCTTAGTGCACAAGGTACACTACTAATTCTACTTTACACCCTCCGTAAATCCTGTGTGATGTTGGAGGATAGGGTGGCTCCCTTAGAGAGCTGTGTCCATAAGTTAGAGCAGCTTCTTAGCTCAGTGGAGTTAGATGTTACGGGTACTCCAGATGAGGTTAGCCGGCTGTCGAGGACGGCTTTCGGACTGTGGCTAGGCAGAGGAAGCCCCGTAGGGCTTGGTGCCCGGTTGTGGCACCCCGATCACACTCAGTGCGAACTGTGAATCATTCTACCCCTTGGATTTGCCTGATGTGAATTCTCTGAGCCAACAAGTGACTTCCACTCCTGTCTCCAGGCCGAAACACCGGACTTTAGTGATAGGGGATTCTATCACCCACAAAGTCAGGTTACAGATGCCGGATGACATTAAATGTATTCCTGGGGCCAGAGCTCCCGACACTGCATCTCATCTTAGGGTGCTGACGCTGCAGAAGGGAAGACAGACGAAGGAACATAACATGAAATGTAGTCACATAGTTATTCACGTTGGCACCAATGATATCAGGATGAAGCACTCAGAGGTCACAAAAATGGACATAGAGAGGACTTGTGACCTTGCCAGAAGATGTGTCAGCATTGATTAATAGTCTCTGGTCCCCTCCCCTCCTGGGGTACTGATGAGGCGTTTAGCAGGCTGACATCATTAAATAGGTGGCTGCCACAGTTTTGTAGACCGCAAGGCTTTCACTTTATTGATAACTGGCCTTCGTTCTGGGGCCGCCGTGGCTTGCTGATGCCGGACAGCATCAACCGTACTAGGGAAGGCGCCGCCATCTTGTCTGCGAACACAGATAGAGCTCTACAGGGAGGGTAACATTAGGAATCTACAGCAGGCCACGGAGCAGGTGATTAGAGACCCTGTAAGGCTTATGACAAATGTGGGTGTGGAATCCATTAGCTTAGCGGGGAATTTTGTGCAGAAAATCCACTATGGTGATAGTGCAGTTTATTTGCCAGGGAGGGAATTTCAACAAGTTGAGACTGTGGCCTGCTTCCATAGTCATGTCCATAAAAATCATAGAGGGATATGCTCTCCAAACTTAATACCCATTACTATATTGGATGATGATGAAATTGAGGATGGCCCAGTGGTTGTTCCAGCAATAGCAAAGACTTTGTGTCTGCTACCTACAACGCGCGTGGAATGTCTCAAACCTAAACCTACTTCTAGGCATCTTATATATGCTGCTCTGGATCCACCCCTAAACCCAAACAGTTCAACTGTCAACCCCACTGACATCCGTAGACTGGGTCTCATTAACATAAGATCACTGTCCTCAAAATCATTGTTGATCAATGATCTAATTATTGATCATCACTTAGATATGATTGGGCTATGTGAAACCTGGCTTAAACCTACAGCTGTCCTCCCCTTAAATGAGGCGTGCCCACCAGCATATACATTTAGTCACGTCCCTCATGATGCGAAGCAAGGCGGGGTGTTGCTCTTATTTATAAATCTAGGTTTAGCTTATTAGCTGTTGGGGGTCGCAAACATAACTTGTTTGAGCATTTGATTCTCCACTCTGCTCAGGATATTACACATTGCCAAGGTCAGAAGAATAAAAATCAGTCGTATTACTTGTCACTGTATATAGGCCTCCTGGCCCATATTCTGAATTCTTAGATGAATTTGGTGCATTCATCTCTAACTTGTCAACTAGTGCAGATAACATTCTGATCATTGGTGACTTTAGCATTCATATAAATAAGCCTTCTGATACCATCTGCAAATCATTTATGGAAATTGTGGATGCATTAGGATTTCGACAATGCATTCGGGATTCAACGCACATTAGTGGAAATACCCTGGATCTGGTTCTCACATGTGGTATTGCTGTCACGAATATTGAAATCATGCCTCTTACATCAGTGGTGTCTAATCACTCACTGATTAAGTTTACAGTTTCGCTGCCATGTTTAGTGGAACAACAACCTTATATATCATTACAGCGATGCATCAACTCCTCAACCAAGACTGAACTCGAAGCTAGACTGCCTGATGTCTTAGCTTCACATTTGACAAATACCCAGTCAGTCGACAGACTTGTGGATAGTTTAAACTCAGTGCTCAAAACTACACTCGACATGATACATGATTGCACCACCTGTGTTAAAACCACGCTCCCCCAAATCACAGTCACCTTGGTTCAATGATTATCTGCGTGACCTCAATCATAAAGCAAGAGGTCAAGAATGGAAATGGCGTAGTTCAAAATTATAAGTATTTCACCTTGCGTGGCGTGATGCTATCTTAGACTATAAGCATGCATTATTGGCTACAAAGCAGAACTACTACTCTGATTTGATCAACAAAAACAAGCATAACATAATAAAAGTGTTGTGAAAGTGTAGGAACACGGACCCACAACAGGGGGCGACAATGAACGGACAATGGAGGAATCAAATATACTGTTTTTACTGTTGTGAAAAAAGGGCACAACAAATACAACTGATAACAATAAAGAGCTTAAGTCTAATTCAAAGGTGTCGTGTGGGCAGGCTCGACGAT
Organism: Thalassophryne amazonica; assembly: GCF_902500255.1. Classification (NCBI taxonomy): domain Eukaryota; kingdom Metazoa; phylum Chordata; class Actinopteri; order Batrachoidiformes; family Batrachoididae; genus Thalassophryne; species Thalassophryne amazonica. The sequence goes on along the minus strand of NC_047117.1, from coordinate 88,473,612 downwards.
AGGAGACGTCTGTCCAAGTCGAACCGGAACCAACCCGATCTCCGCCGCCACCGGACCCCGGGGATACTGGAGCCACCAAGTCCCGAATTCCCAGGTGGCCACTGCCTCCGCTCGCCGGATCCGGTACTGCTGGCAGGAAACAGAAACAGTCAGGTGTGGGCGCGGCTGCACCCAGCAACACGGAGGGTGGAGAGTCCACCTCCACCTCTCATCAGGAAAATACTGGTGAGTGCAGGAGTGTGAGTACTTATCCCAGAAGTCCACTACAATCTCCCGCTGTACCACTCACTATCTGCTTATCCAACACACAAGCAACAAGGTATTACCGTCAAGAATACAATCGGCTGAGTACGTTACCTCTTAGGTATGGCGATATCTCGGCAAATGAGGTGGAGATGCCGTCCTGCTGATATACCTCCGTCTTGATTGGGATCAGCTGTCTCTAGTGATGGATGACAGCTGTCGTCCTGGCTGCTCCTGTGAGGCGGGCAGCGCCCTCTGGTGCCTGGAGCCCGCACTCCAGGCAGGGCGCCCTCTAGTGGTGGTGGGCCAGCAGTACCTCCTCTTCAGCGGCCCACACAACAAAAAGGTCTTGTTCAACACGGTGGCAACACTTATGCATGGACAACCACCTGTTGTTTGCTCTCCTTTTACAGCACAAGATTTACTGGATTACTTTGGGAAGAAAATAGAAGACATCAGGTTAAACATATCCCAGCATGCCTTAAACCAGCCACTACACCCTGCTATTGAGGTGGGCGCCACTACTGATCACCTTAGTATTTCTCTGTTTTCTTGTTGTTTAATGCTGACAAGTTATACAGTATTTCTAGTCTTTCTGATGCCTGATTCTGTTTTTTCTGTCTTTTTAAGATGCAGCTCCATCCAGAGATGGGAGCTGTGTTCGTGTTGGCGATCCTCCTGTCCTGTGCACCAATAGCATTTCTTGTATATTCGTCCGTGAATTGTTCTGTGAATTGTTCTGTAATTTATGTTTTGTAGCATGGCCCAAGCAGAGGGTCACCCCTTTTGAGTCTGGTCTGCTTGAGGTTTCTTCCTCAGAGGGAGTTTTTTCCTTACCACTGTTGCTCTGGGGGTTGGTAAGGTTAGACCTTACCTGTGTGAAGCGCTTTGAGGAAACTCTGTTGTGATTTGGTGCTATATAAATGAAAATAAATTGAAATTGGATTTTTTTTTTTTTTACTGTTTATTTTATTTTATTTTATTTATTTTATTATTATTTTTTTTTTTTACTTTCATAATTTTGAATGCATTTTTGATTTATGTATATTGTGTTTGTAAATCTGTGTGTACCCCAGAAAGAGTAGGTGGAGCTCTGCTGCAGCTAATCGAATCAAATCAAATCAATTTTATTTATATAGCGCCAATCACAACAACAGTTGCCCCAAGGTGCTTTATATGGTAAGGCAAAGCCACACAATAATTACGGAAAAACCCCAACGGTCAAAACGACCCCTGTGAGCAAGCACTTGGCAACAGTGGGAAGGAAAAACTCCCTTTTAACAGGAAGAACCTCCAGCAGAACCAGGCTCAGGGAGGGGCAGTCTTCTGCTGGGAGTGGTTGGGGCTGAGGAAGAGAACCAGGAAAAAGACATGCTGTGGAGGGGAGCAGAGATCAATCACTAATGATTAAATACAGAGTGGTGCATACAGTGCAAAAAGAGAAAGAAACACTCAGTGCATCATGGGAACCCCCCCAGCAGTCTAAGTCTATAGCAGCATAACTAAGGGATGGTTCAGGGTCACCTGATCCAGCCCTAACTATAAGCTTTAGCAAAAAGGAAAGTGTTAAGCCTAATCTTAAAAGTAGAGAGGGTGTCTGTCTCGCTGATCTGAATTAGGAGCTGGTTCCACAGGAGAGGAGCCTGAAAGCTGAAGGCTCTGCCTCCCATTCTACTCTCTAAAAACCCTAGGAACTACAAGTAAGCCTGCAGTCTGAGAGTGAAGCGCTCTATTGGGGTGATATGGTACTATGAGGTCCCTAAGATAAGATGGGACCTGATTATTCAAAACCTTATAAGTAAGAAGAAGAATTTTAAATTATATTCTAGAATTAACAGGAAGCCAATGAAGAGAGGCCAATATGGGTGAAATATGCTCTCTCCTTCTAGTCCCCCGTCAGTACTCTAGCTGCAGCATTTTGAATTAACTGAAGGCTTTTCAGGGAACTTTTAGGACAACCTGATAATAATTAATTACAATAGTCCAGCCTAGAGAAAATAAATGCATGAATAGTTTTTCAGCATCACTCTGAGACAAGACCTTTCTAATTTTAGAGATATTGCGCAAATGCAAAAAAGCAGTCCTACATATTTGCTTAATATATGCATTGAAGGACATATCCTGATCAAAATGACTCCAAGATTTCTCACAGTATTACTAGAGGTCAGGGTAATGCCATCCAGAGTAAGGATCTGGTTAGACACCATGTTTCTAATATTTGTGGGGCCAAGTACAATAACTTCAGTTTTATCTGAGTTTAAAAGCAAGAAATTAGAGGTCATCCATGTCTGTAAGACAATCCTGCAGTTTAGCTAATTGGTGTGTGTCCTCTGGCTTCATGCTAGATAAAGCTGGGTATCATCTGCGTAACAATGAAAATTTAAGCAATGCTGTCTAATAATACTGCCTAAGGAAGCATGTATAAAGTGAATAAAATTGGTCCTAGCACAGAACCTTGTGGAACTCCATAATTAACTTTAGTCTGTGAAGAAGATTCCCCATTTACATGACAAATTGTAATCTATTAGATAAATATGATTCAAACCACCGCAGCGCATTGCCTTTAATACCTATGGCATGCTCTAATCTCTGTAATAAAATTTTATGGTCAACAGTATCAAAAGCAGCACTGAGGTCTAACAGGACAAGCACAGAGTTGAGTCCACTGTCTGAGGCCAAAAGAAGATCATTTGTAACCTTCACTAATGCTGTTTCTGTACTATGATGTATTCTAAACTTCTAAAAATTCTAAAAATTCTATTCATTATTATCAGGTTGTCCTAAAGTTCCTTGAAAAGCCTTCACTTAATTCAAAATGCTGCAGCTAGAGTATTGACAGGGACTAGAAGGAGAGAGCATATCTCACCCATATTGGCCTCTCTTCATTAGCTTCCTGTTAATTCTAGAAAAGAATTTAAAATTCTTCTTCTTACTTATAAGGTTTTGAATAATCAGGTCCCATCTTATCTTAGGGACCTCATAGTACCATATCACCCCAATAGAGCGCTTCGCTCTCAGACTGCAGGCTTACTTGTAGTTCCTAGGGTTTGTAAGAGTAGAATGGGAGGCAGAGCCTTCAGCTTTCAGGCTCCTCTCCTGTGGAACCAGCTCCCAATTTGGATCAGGGAGACAGACACCCTTTCTACTTTTAAGATTAGGCTTAAAACTTTCCTTTTTGCTAAAGCTTATACTTAGGGCTGGATCAGGTGACCCTGAACCATCCCTTAGTTATGCTGCTATAGACTTAGACTGCTGGGGGGTTCCCATGATGCACTGAGTGGTTCTTTCTCTTTTTGATCTGTATGCACCACTCTGCATTTAATCATTAGTGATTGATCTCTGCTCCCCTCCACAGCATGTCTTTTTCTTGGTTCTCTCCCTCAGCCCCAACCAGTCCCAGAAGAAGACTGCCCCTCCCTGAGCCTGGTTCTGCTGGGGGTTTCTTCCTGTTAAAAGGGAGTTTTCCTTCCCACTGTTGCCAAGTGCTTGCTCACAGGGGGTCATTTTGACCGTTGGGGTTTTTCCGTAATTATTGTATGGCCTTGCCTTACAATATGAAGCGCCTTGGGGCAACTGTTTGTTGTGATTTGGCGCTATATAAATAAAATTGATTTGATTTGATTTAAAACCTGACTGAAACTCTTCAAATAGACCATTCCTCTGCAGATGATCAGTTAGCTGTTTTACAACTACCCTTTCAAGAATTTTTGAGAGAAAAGGAAGGTTGGAGATTGGCCTATAATTAGCTAAGATAGCTGGGTCAAGTGATGGCTTTTTAAGTAATGGTTTAATTTCTGCCATCTTAAAAGCTTGTGGTACATAGCCAACTAATAAAGATAGATTGATCATATTTAAGATTGAAGCATTAATTAATGGTAGGGCTTCCTTGACCAGCCTGGTAGGAATGGGGTCTAATAGACATGTTGATGGTTTGGAGGAAGTAACTAATGAAAATAACTCAAACAGAACAATCGGAGGGAAATAATCTAACCAAATACCGGCATCACTGAAAGCATCCAAAGATAACGATATGTCTTTGGGATGGTTATGAGTAATTTTTTCTCTAATAGTTAAAATTTTATTAGCAAAGAAAGTCATGAAGTCATTACTACTTAAAGTTTAAATGAATACTCGGCTCAATAGAGCTCTGACTCTTTGTCAGCCTGGCTACAGTGCTGAAAAGAAACCTGGGGTTGTTCTTATTTTCTTCAATAAGTGATGAGTAGTAAGATGTCCTAGCTTTACGGAGGGCTTTTTTATAGAGCAACAGACTCTTTTTCCAGGCTAAGTGAAGATCTTCTAAATTAGTGAGACACCATTTCCTCTCCAACTTACGGGTTATCTGCTTTAATCTGTGAATTTGTGAGTTATACCACGGAGTCAGGCACTTCTGACTTAAGGCTCTCCTTTTCAGAGGAGCTACAGCATCCAAAGTTGTCTTCAATGAGGATGTAAAACTATTGATGAGATAATCTATCTCACTCACAGAGTTTAGGTAGCTACTCTGCCCTGTGTTGGTATATGGCATTGGAGAACATAAAGAAGGAATCATATCCTTAAACCTAGTTACACCGCTTTCTGAAAGACTTCTACTGTAATGAAACTTATTCCCCACTGCTGGGTAGTCCATCAGAGTAAATGTAAATGTTATTAAGAAATGATCAGACAGAAGGGGGTTTTCAGGGAATACTGTTAAGTCTTCAATTTCCATACAATAAGTCAGAACAAGATCTAAGGTATGATTAAAGTGGTGGGTGGACTCATTTACATTTTGAGCCAAGCCAATCGAGTCTAACAATAGATTAAATGCAGTGTTGAGACTGTCATTCTCAGCATCTGTGTGGATGTTAAAATCGCCCACTATAATTATCTATCTGAGCTAAGCACTGCGTTAGACAAAAGGTCCGAAAATTCACAGAGAAACTCACAGTAACGACCAGGTGGACAATAGATAACAACAAATAAAACTGGTTTTTGGGACTTCCAATTTGGATGGACAAGACTAAGAGTCAAGCTTTCAAATGAATTAAAGCTCTGTCTGGGTTTTTGATTAATTAATAAGCTGGAGTGGAAGATTGCTGCTAATCCTCCGCCTCAGCCCGTGCTACAAGCGTTCTGGCAGTTAGTGTGACTCGGGGGTGTTGACTCATTTAAACTTACATATTCTCCTGCTGTAACCAGGTTTCTGTAAGGCAGAATAAATCAATATGTTGATCAATTATTATATCATTACTAACAGGGACTTATAGAAGAGAGAGACTAATGTTTAATAGACCACATTTAACTGTTTAGTCTGTGGTGCAGTTGAAGGTGCTATGTATTTTTTGTTTTGAATTTTATGCTTAAATAGATTTTGTACTGGTTGTTGGTGGTCTGGGAGCAGGCACCGTCTCTACGGGATGGGGTAATGAGGGGATGGGCACCGGGAGAGAAGCTGCAGAGAGCCGTGTAAGACTACAACTCTGCTTCCTGGTCCCAACCCTGGATAGTCACGGTTTGGAAGATTTAATAAAATTGGCCAGATTTCTAGAAAATGAGAGCTGCTCCATCCAAAGTGGGATGGATGCCGTCTTCCTAACAAGACCAGGTTTTCCCCAGAAGCTTTGCTAATTATCTATGAATTCTCAGAATTCTAATGGGGATCCAAATAAATAATAAATGAATAAAAACTTATGATAAAAATAAGTAGGGAAAAATTTTAAAAAGAATATCATAATTAAAAAAAAAAAATCTTAACCAGTGGTGTACAAAGGTTTCCAAAAGTAATGCCTTTCCCATGTGCTATATCAGCTATTTATGAATGATAGTTTTTGATGCAGTGCAATCTGAGGTTTTATAAACTGTGATTGTTCATCTTTGCTGTGACAGACTGGCGTCCTGTCCTGGGTGAACCCGACTCACGCTCTATGACTGCTGGGATGGGCTCCAGCCCCCGCAACCCTTAATTGGACTAAGCTGTTGAAGATGAGTGTGTGAGTGAGTGTTCATCTTTGGTTTGCAACTTTACCCTATATGCACTGAAATTCCCCCAGATTCCTTGAATCATTCAATGACAGTATGTACTGTAAAGCGAAATCTCTTCCAATCTGTCTGGGAGGAAAACGGATTTTAAACATCTCAGTAATTTTCGTACACACTGGTTGACAAACTGGAGGTCCTCTACCCATGTTTACTTCTCCAATGTTAGCCTTTGGTGGATGCTGCTTTTGTACAAAATCACAGTTACCATCAGCAATTAACATCACCAGTTTGAAATAATTATTATTATGTATTCATTGTATCTTCTTACTAATTCCAAACTGTCCCTGTCCCAACTTTTTTGCAATATGTTGCATGACAAAACATAAAATATCTTTGGTTCATACTGTTTGCAGTGAATTAAAAGTCTAAACCAACGTAGGAATGACTGTGGATTTTATATTATAAATTTTATTTATTTAATTTTCCATCCTATCCTTTTATTTCTAATTTGGTGTTGTAAAATGTTACTGGTAATATATGATGTGTGGTTAATATAAAAAAAAAAAAAAAAAATCTGTGAGTCTGTTCTGTAAATGATGAATCAGTAAAACAAAATGAGACTGAAATAGCCCAGTTACATTTTTATCAAGAGAGAGAGAAAGATGGAATACATTAGCATATTTATCATCGCGTTGAACAATTTTATACCATGCAAATGTATGATATCTGTTCTGTTCCACTTAAGAACCTTTAATAAAGACAAATAAACATATATATTTAATATCAATAAAGGACTGTGACAATCATTTTATGATTTTCTGGGTTTTTATATTAATCAGTTATTTGATTCCACACATGAGCAATCATGTCAAGATATGAATTAACAATATTAAATAATAATAATAAACTAACCCCCATGGAACAGAGAAGGAAAAATAGATTAGCATTTGAAGGCAGACAGGAAATGAAAACAAATAAATATTCCTTCTGTTTGCATTTGACCTGTGTTTTAGGACACCCATTTTCTAATTCCACAGAAATGGTACGCCCATTTTTGTGTGGCTACGGCAGACAGGTGGTTACTTGTGGAGGTGGGGATCAACTGGTTGCCATCCAGTATCCAAGGCGATTCTGTAGAGGGGTGGATGGCATGTGCATGAGCTTCCTGACATGAGGCGACATTTTCAAGAAAATTTATCAAGGGTTCCATTTTTAATGATATGTCAGACAATAAGACCTGTACGAGGGCAACAAACAACTCACTTATTGACCTTATCCAGCCCTTGGTGTGCTATTTTGACACCTGCACAAGTTCTGAAAATGACCACAGCATTTTTAAATCATTATAATGCTTCTCTCAAGAATAATTAAGATATATAGGTTAAATACACTTATTCTTCATTAAATATGAACGATGCCAGGAATCCATCTGAAAAATTGTTTGTGCTCTGACTGAAATCAAGCTATCTCATCTGAAGTAGCAAAGCCAAGAGGACGTTATCATTGTTTTGCTTTCCAAAAAGCAGTCACCCTGTTGAATATGCCTTGTCAAGCACCCCTGAAGAGCGTTGGCTAAATTACAGTCATCGGTTGAATGCCGCTTGATATTTTCCATTTTAACTGCAGGGAGTACAACTCCTTTCTGGCTTCCACTTGGCCTGCCTCCCCGTCAACATCATTTGTCTGCTGTGTCTGGCCCTATAATTGTAAAACACTTCAAACAGCCTGAAAGGGTCTAAACAAATGGGAATAATCACATTGTTTTCAGCTTAAATACAAGATACGTAACTGCAGATTGTTCAGTTTTCTTCAACTAAAGTTTCAAACTATAACCCTAAATTAGAAAAAAAGTTGGTAAAATATTGAAAATGCAAATAAAAATGTAGTGATCATTTACTTTAAGATGTATTTCATTGAAGACAGTATAAACCCAACATATTTCACATTTCCTCAGGCCAGCTTCATTTTATTTGTCATTCTACTTCCATTCCTACATTTAAGGTCTGCAACACATTGCAAACAAGTTGGGAAGCTAAATCATTCATGACTTTGTAATGTTGCTGGTCTTTCTCAGAACACTTGAGACACTTGACATTGAAGGTACAAGTAATTAAGCATTTGAGGTTATTTTGTAAACACATCTAAGCCCCATCACACATAGCAAGAATGTGCAGGAACCAGCCTGACACTGCAAATATTGCCATAATCTGATGCAGGTGGGAGGAAAAAAGGTGTGGTCAACAGTGTCAGAAACACATCCAAGATTACCACGTCCACACCTGCATGATGGCATCCAAAGCGTATGTAGACAACAGATAGATGACATAGACTGCTGTCAGATGGCCATAAATGGTGAAGACGACTGCCAATGTCCAAATGTCTGGATGGCAAAGAGGGGAGTTGATGGTCTAGTGGTTAAGTGTTGGGCTAGAGACCAGAGGAACCTCGGTTCAAATCCCAGCCTGACCAGAAATCACTAAAGGCCCTTGGGCAAGGTCCTTAATCCCCAAGTTGCTCCTGGTGTGTAGTGGTCACCTTGTATGGCAGCAACCTGACATCGGGGTGAATGTGAGGCATTTATGTGTAAAGCGCTTTTGAGGGTCTGATTCAGATGGAAAAGTGCTATATAAATGCAGTCCATTTGCAGTCTGTCTATGTGTGTGCACATGTGCACGGCACACATGCGCACCATTGCCAGCTGCTGGACACTGCTGGCAGTGAGCCCTGCTGTCCCATGTGTCAGACACAATCTTTCAGGGAACTTAAATTTCTTTTTTTTTTATGTGTTTTGACTCACTTTGACAGCACAACAGAACTCTGGACACCTCGATGGTTGGATTATCACATGGGATTTATTTTTGTTGTGGTTGATTCCAGGACACAGCAGCCGGGTGAGAGGATTTTAACCACAAGCTGCGGTCCTGGCTCCATGTCCACCCTGCCCTGTCAAAACACTCATGGGCTGTTGTTGGACATGAGATTCATGTTTATTAATGATGCCATGGCCTGGCACAACAGTTCCATATCATATCTCGTGCAGCGTTAGAAGGTGATCATATATTACAACGGTCAGATCCATTCAGCAAAGGAGCTTCACACGTGCAATGACGCATCATGAAGAGATGCAGTTGTCTGTGGTATATAGAGATATGATGAAGACAGTAGTTCACATTATTTATGTCACCCATGGAAAGGAGTGGACTGTACTGTACTGTCTGTACTGTAAGGTCTATTGTGGATATAACAGCCTGTTTAGATTTTCAGCGACCTGCGCACAGTAGTGCACAGTGCTTTCGGTTTAATAGCCGCTGCTCACATTCACTGTACATGATAATAATTCATAATTATTATCATGATGAAGCATACCACATACATATCAACAACAGTTCCTTTGCACTGCGAGAGGGGAGGCCATTGGAGGTGGACATTATTATATGTGGCGCATGCAGGTCATACTGGCAGGCTTTGCCATGGCAGATCCATCTCAAGGTTCCCTTGTCTGCACTCAAATCATTCTGGATCCTGTTTTGCCACCATCTGAATATGTAAATTGCTGTCAAATGGTGCTCAGATTGCACATGGACTGTTGCTGGATAGGTGTCCCATCTCAACAGTGCCTGGAAGGTTTTGAACATGTGTATCACACTTGGGGCTCCGGCCAATTGGATCAACTGTGTGGACTTTCGCAGATGCCTGTCACAACTTTTTCGAACTGCAACGGGACACTTTTCGGATGTAGGATGAAGCGTCATTCTGACACCATACGGTCTCATTCCAGCTATGTATGATGGGGGGTATTAAGGTAGGCAACAGTACGGGGTCATCATTGCATTGTTCTTAAAATTCAAAATTCTCCATCCATTCTCTTGAAGTTCACGAATGCAAGTGGGCCAGTCCAGCAGTTGCATTGTCTTCTATTGCTTGATTTTGCATAAACTTGTTTGAAAACGCATAGATGAGCCTGGAAAAGATATTGCTTTGAAGGCAGCATATTTTTAAGTGTCATGTGTGAATACAACTCTGTTTTGTAGTTTGACAAACATTTACTCAGTAATCCCTTGCCTGTGTGGTTATATCAGCTATTGATGAATGACTGTTCTTGATGCAGTGTCATGTGAAAGATTACAGTGTTCCTCTGACTTTGGCCCCTTGCTCTTTACACACTGAAATTCCTGCAGATTACTTAATTCTTTAATGATATATGCACTGTAGAGGGAAAAATGTATAATTTCCTTCTCATCTTACTTTGATGAACATTGTTTTTAAACATTTCAAGAATTTTCTAATGCATTTGCTAACAAATGGACCAACCTTTGCCTAATCTCAGCCTTTGTGAATGTTACTTTTGTACAAATGATGATTACAATCACCTGTTTGCATCACTTATTTGAAATATCTTAATTTATTTTTAGCATATCACTAGCCCTGAATTACTCGATCTTGACATTTTTTTGGAATGTGATGCAGGACTGAAATGCAGGAATGGATGTCAGGAATGTTTATCTTGGGTTTATACTGGCTGCGATAAAATACAAGGCCCATTAAATGTATGAATTACTTTCCCCCCCACATATCCCAGTTTATTTCTGATTTGAATTTGTATAATGAGTACTCAGAGTGTAATATGCTTACCTTACTAGTTTGCTAGAAATTCAGTGATACCATAAAGTATTGCACTATGTGGCATTTACACTTGGTCAGATCAAGTCAAGTCTTGTAACGTGTGTTGGTGCTGCATGTTGCTGCATATTACAGAACCTCCAGGGATTTTGGTTGCCAACCACCCAGGGAGACAAGCAGTCCATCCCCACCTCCTGAAAAGTAGCCATTGATGAGCTACAGCCATGTGATACATGGGTGTCATCTCAACCTTGAATAATTACTTGGATCACCATCACTGAGGCAACTGTATCCCGAATCATGCACCACATGGCCAAAAAAGTAATTACTGGTGTTCCCTGATGTTGTAAGGAGTACACTTCATCAGAGTGCCCCCAAGTAACCATTAATTTGACACAAAAGCCACCCCAAGGTTCCCCCAGAGAGACTGAGTAGTACCAGAGATGCTGAAAGGGTCTGTCTTCACTGACAAGCACACATGCACCCACCAACCACCCAGCAGGTGGCAGACACATATGGAGTTTCACATATTACATAAGAAAAACAAAATTGTTTTTTGCATTAACCTAGTGCACAAACATCTAGTGACAAATGTTTAGATTCATACAAGATGATAGTGTTTATTGTTTTGGAGATGTGTATCTATTTACTTGCTGCATATTAAATGGTACATGCCTATGCTTTCGAAAAATCTTGGAAGACATTTCAGGACTATCTGGTGCTTCACAGTAGAGATAGAGCAGTGCTGTTAGATGTTTTTTCTTTAGGTTACAACTCTTCTGTTAACTTAAAAGTTTAGATCTTAAAAATGCATGCTTATGACTGCCATCGTGAATGTAAACCCTGTTCTTTTCACAACTGTTCTATCAATTTGGACCTGACATTTATGTTATGTGTCGGACGCAGCTCGGAGAACCGACCAGCGTTTGAAGGACCCAGTATGAAATAAGCAGAGCACGGTACAAAGGCTAACTGAATTTAATACATAACAGTGATACAAAACAACAAAGAGTGTGCGGTCTGGCGTGGTGGTGATACGGTGCGCTCCCAGCACAGCCGCTACGGTCCGATTTTGCCAGAAGCCGTTCGGACCCAAGGACCCCGCCGACACCCCCAGGTGGCCGCAACAAACCGAGTCTGTGAAAGAAGGAACCATTATGTGAGGTCCACACTCTACACACAGAGAGACCACTCAAAGGTGTACATAAACAGCAAACACTTCCTGGCTTAATTACTAATCAGCTTCCAACCTGCAGGCATGGAACATCCAGTTCACAAAACTCCACTGCAGTGGAAGCGATACATGACTAACGTACAGCTCAATATACTAAGGTGTGAGGGACACCACATTTACTGACTGTATAAACGTTAGTCACAAAATCTAACGTACCTCAGGAAGTGTGCTGACGAGCGTCGAGACCGTCACCCCCACCTCTTTTTCACAGATCCGTGCATCAAACCCCGGATCGTTCTCTGCATCCACTGATTGATGAGATGGCTCCCGAGACGACGATCTCAACCCGTCTGGTCACAAGGTCGAGTCTCTGGCTAAATACACACTGTGTACTCCAGTCTTAAATGCCACCATGTTCCAATCCATATAGATGCACCACAGCTGTGAGTCCTGACGAGCTGCAGGTGATCAGGGTGAGGTCCTGATAACCTCAGCAACACAGCCACTCAGTCCCAAATGCAAGCCACCTGAAGGAAAAACAAAAGACAGAAACAAAAAGGCAGCCAGGCCCCCCAGCCATACAACAATTTAAGTACCCTATTATACATGCCGTTCCTTTAAATTACAAGGGTATTGAACTCGTTCCAGAAAGGGCAGAGAGGGTGCAGGTCTTCTTCACAACCAACCACATCCACCAGGTGATTAACATCACTTTGAGCAGATGGAATCAGATAATCAGTGAAATCACCTGGTAGAGTGGGTGGTTGCAAAGAAAAAACTGCACCCTCTCTGCCCTTTCTGGAATGAGTTGACGACCCCTGCTTTAATAACTCGATGAAAGTTATCTATAAGGTTAACAAATTAAGTCACTTGTCCTTCAGCTCATGTATGAATGTTATTTAAAAATTGACAAACATAAAATTCCAGCAGTGATCTTACAGTGTTCACATATGAGTGAATGACTGAATATAGGAGAAGCAGAGTGACATATTTTTCACTGTTCAAAGATGTTTGAGTGCATTACCATCATGCAGACCATTTTTATTATATCATCTATATTATACTAGCCAAGTGGCCTGTGTCTGCGTGCGTGCGAAACTGGGAGACCCAACAGCTGCCGTTCGGTATGCTTATGTATTTTGGGTCAAGAATGAACACTGCAAAATGGAAAGTTGATAAGACTGACTTTTTTGGAGAAATTAGCAATTTTAGCTATCAGTAATAATGAATGTTGTGCTACAATGCACCATGGGAGTTTGGGGTATTTGGGTTTAAATTGTTGTTGCTGTGGTATATGTTAGTTCCATTCTAGAAGCTTTGCTTAATTTATTACCACCCTTGAAAAATGTTAGCTACATATTTTATAAACACTACCCAATCTAGAGCCCATGGATCCCCACGGGAAGCGAGCTAGTTTACTTTATATCATTATGTTATTATGGCTGATGAAGTAACACATTATTTTACATGAATTAATTACAGCACCTGTTATATATATATATATATTTTTTTTTTATCATGATTGATTGCAGTTTGCTCCATTTGGTTTAGATGGCACTAACACCAGATGAAAAGTATTTTTTTTTTAAATAGTTGCAAGGAAACAAGTGTGCCCACAGCACATGGATCAGTTATGTGGTTAAAACAGCTTGTTACTGTTTTCTCCTGCTGAACAAGACATGGAGGCAAAGTACACATTAAGTTCCTTTCACTCCAACGTTATCTTCCTTTAGGGCCCTTTCACACAGTGCGAAGTTTGGTTAAATACGGCAAAACACTGTGAAACAGTTTGAATTAGCGCACCACGAAACATTGCACCTTTACGTACTTGCAATATACTATGATCTTATTTTCACTTTATTTTTTTTTGCAAAGCACTTTGCGATTTTTATCTGTGATAAGTGCAATATAAATAAATGTTTGTTACTTATTTATTACTATGTTATGTTTGGTAATCAGCTTCAAAGGACTCACGGTTCCACTCTGAGCTCCAAGATGGTGTACCTCCACACCCTATGGACCCATGAACTACACTCAGAGATGTTATGAATCCACAAGCTCTTCCCAAACATTTGTCAAACTTTTAGAGCAATAAAAGTCACTGCCAAAATATATGGTAGCTTACAATAAATACAGTTCAACTTAAAAGTGATATTTAAAATACTTTATATTTTGCCATCAGCATAACCTAAAGCAATCTAAACACATATTAGGGGTTGACATCAGGAACAATAAACAATGATGATCTTCTGAACAGAACGTGAGGCAGCACAATTGCAAAGGAGCAGAGGCTGGGGAGTGAAGGCACAGGTGCTGGGGTGTCTTACAGAAGGGGAAAGAACGGGGAAATAGTGAGATGAGAGATGGATAGAGAGACAGTGAGTAAATAGAAAAATCATACATTGGTAGAAAAAGACAAGAACATACTCCAATAGGTGCCTAAATTGTCCACAAGCCAACTAACAAATTTTTGCAGCCAGCAGTATGGCAGTGAGTGCAAACTCACACATGCACAAACTGGCATAACCACACGTGTGGCACCTAGATTATCCAGCAGGCATAGGTGAAGTATCTAACACGCTCCAGCAGAGCATGCAGGCAAGGCCATATGTGGCTATGTGGTGTTTGCACATTGTGTGTGGCTGTGTTCATGTCTGTGCATTTATGCCAAGGTGCCTGTGGGGACTGTTGCTCTTTAAATAGCTATTATTTATCTAATTGGGGATTACAAAGTCAGGTTGTCATCATGAAAATGGTTGCTCTGTGTTTGACGGACCACAGAGATGCAGATGTCCAGAGTCAGATGTGCTGAATAGCGGTGCACATTTAAAGATATGGTGGGTGAAACTGCAGTTAATACCTAAAATTAGGGATGCACCAGTCTGAGTGTTTTATAGCATGATGCAAACTCCAATTACTTGTAGTTCGGGAAGTGCAACATCACTTCCTGCTGGCAAATGGTCAGGTCAGGTGTGAAAGCATGAGTTGCTCTCATTGGGAAAATGATGTTGCATTTTCCTCAAAAAGGTATGTGGAGATTGCATCATGGAATAAACACGCTGGCATATTACCTGGGAGCATGTGCTTGTACCGTGATGTCACAAAATTTACCACATGATGAAATCTCTCTTGGTCCCAATGGGCAGATCAGTTCATTGCCACCTCCAGAGAGTAGGAATCTATCTTCCCCAGCTGGCTGCATACATGGGTGTGTCATTAGCCTTCTCCAGGTGCTCCATGCCGGATGGTACAAAGGGAGGCACAGCACTGGTGCATGATGATATAGGTGATGTTTTTGGACAATGCAAATATATGCCTCATCTGAGTGCCACTATTTAACTGCTCATTTGATGCAGTCTTTCAAGTGGAACCCAAGACATGTTTGGAAAGACAAAGTATCAAAGGTATCCTATTGTCATCTGTAAGGGTGTGTGTCAAGATCATGACACACACCCTTACAGTGAGACTGGATGTCACACAAACAATGTGAACTTGAACCTGCCATGGAATCAGTCCACA